>NW_025785192.1:0-78698 GCF_021130785.1 Homalodisca vitripennis | reverse complement strand
CTCAGGATGTAGAGTAAGCTGTAAAGCCAGAAGTCTTTGCCAGCTCTATAACAGTAAATTTTCTTCTAAGAAATGTAATGAAAGTTGAATACCCAAGATTATAATGATCGGCGTTAGTGCAAGTATTGTCTTCCTAAAATGTGCATGTAAGCCATAGAAACAGTTCCCTTTCCATGTTTATGAGAATCACATGGAATTCCATAATCCATCAAGTTTTCGCCTTATGATTGCTTTCATTTTCGAATGCGAAATGATTAAATTGACAGGTGGACATAAACATTATTCTACCTAATTGCAGATGGGATGACCAACTTTTATACTACAGGCTTAATTTAAAATGTGAATAGTTTAAAAGATAAATTACTTACTTTGGGGATTTGGGTCTTTTTGACAACGAAATCAATTGAGAACTGAGCTTTTATAAAATTTTACCATGATCTTCATCTAACAATTTTTTATATGTTTAAATCGTGATTTTTCTTATTTCCACTTGAAGGACTTAACCCAATGAAAAAACAAACATTAATTTTATTAATTTGAAAAAAGATTACAAAAATATATTATTTATATTAGAAACCAAGATTTTTATTTATTTTTTATTACGTATATAAAAACCCATAGTTTATTCATTTATATATATTTCACAATTTTTTTAGAAATTTGGTTTTATGTATAATTTTTTTTAACATTGGTTTCAATGGTCCTACCCTTTCGCTTAACAATATATGATATTTAGTTACAATACATTAATTGTTAGTTAATAAAGTAAAATTATTCGTTTGAAACGATTGTTTATTTCGAAATGAGGTTTTAAGATGAGACATATATGATTGATACAAATTTTCTGAGCAGAAATCGCACATAATTTTATTCAAATAGTCATAAAGAGTATATAAAAAGAAAACATTTCTATTTAAAAAGGATATTCTCCAAAAGTTTAAGTAATGTTTAATTAAAAAAAAAAACATAACGTTTAGGATTTTTATAAGGGTAATATTTTTGTTATTTGTGTCTACTACCGATATAGGTAAAAGTTGTATGATAATATTTGAATAGGTATTTTATTACGTTTAATTTATATCGCACACAATGTGTTATGAAATTATCTTAAGAATGTTTTTATGACACTATCTGGTAATCTTTAGATTAGAATAGCACGTATTATAGAAGAAGTAAACTTATTTTAATATTTATTAACTGTTCTTACTATGTATTAAAATTATACAATTGTCACAATGTATTAAAATAACTTCTATTTCGCATTCAGAAATGAGAGTAATGCATAAGGAGAAAAATTTTATTGCTGTTCATAACCAAACCTCGAAGTGAGACAGTTATTATGCCTACGTTGTGCAAAACAAAAGTATGATGGGGGAGAAAGGGTAATATATTTGGGTTTACTAAATATAATAAATTTTTAATTGAGCTGAATAACAGTTAAGAATGTATTATGAGGTGGGTGAGCGCAATATTCAATTTAAAAAAATACTAAATAATTAAATAATCTAAAAATATTAAAGAAATATTTAAAGATTCTTAATGCCGGTAAAATTTATAAGGTACATGTGTCGCAAACGAGGGATAAATTGTTTATGAAATGCCACACTTAATTCTATTTAGGACAATGAGTTCTGTAGATGAGGATTACAAGTACATGGTAAAGAGTAAAATAGTGATACAATTATATTAAAGAAAATTAACATTGATATCAGATTGCTTATCGCTTGTATGAACGAATCTCAAATGTTTATATAAAATTATGTCTGCAACAGCAAGTTAGACAAATGTTAGTAAACATTGTTGTAAGCAAGTACCTAATTTAGTATTATTGTAACCATATGAGCAAATAACAATAGTGAAGAACCGATTAATGGTATAACTATGCTACTAGATAATGTAATAATGAATATTAAGGCAAGACGAAATGCGAGAATGTACGAGTCAGAGCTGCACGCGAACCCGGTATGACGTGACACTGCATTTTTTTACGCGAGAACAGCCATCATGTCTTGTGGGGGCATAGTGGTTGTTATGGCAACGGTTATATAACCTGAAACGTATTCATTAATACCATTTCTAACTTGGTTTTTCATGTTTTTATCCACTTAATTTAATCTATAAGGGGACACGTGCGGTCTTAACACGCGATATTAGTTTTTTAAGTTTGGGTATTCACTATATTTGTAAAAGAAGCGTATTAATAAAATGAGAATTTTTTATGTCATCTATTATCAGGTTTTGCAAAAAATGCGTACATTAAGTTGTTTTACCCCAAAAGCTATTAATAAGAGTTAACAGTATGTGTACTTAAAGTAAACTAGTAAATAATCTAATTAGTAAATAAAAGAATAATAATAAATACAATAAACGTTTATTTAACCCAGTATTGCGTCTTTTTACTATGGAGTTTATTCAGTAATTTGCAAGAGATACCATCGAATTAGTAATTATAAATTCATTTTTAGTTGTGTTATCTTGGCTTTACTATCAGTGATGTCACATATTTTTAGTTCCTATTTAATTAGTACTATGTCGAATATGAGTAAATTTACTTATTATAACCTTATTAAAAAACCCAACTTGACTTGTTTGCGTTTGTAAAAAAAAATCATTTTAATTATTCAAACTTTAAATCATTGTGTTCAATATTCATAAATGCTAATAGTTTTTATGGCAGTTTAATTAAATTCATGAAAAGTCATAACGATTACTATAAAAATCTGAAAAAAGCAAAGTTTCCCAATTATAATTCACTTTTTTATAAAAAAAATTTGGTTGTTTTGTAAGTATCTCTATATATGGAAGGGTGTAGATATGTTTTATCTTTGCTTGTCTTTTCGTAATAACTGAAAAGGTAAGGTTTGCTAGAGAGTTCTGGTTCACCGCGTATATGGAGGTTTGCATCCTAATTTAAATTATTAATCTTATATTTTATGTAGTAAACCCTTCTTACATAATAAATAAACTTGATACTTCTTTAAAGAGCATTCGTTGCGATGGTAATGTACAATTTTTTGGGAGAAATAGGCTATTCTGAAAAAATCATGAAATTATTTTTTTAAAAAGTTTAACAAAAATTCAACAGTTAAGATAACGCTTCACGTAGCATTGCATATAATTGACGTTACCTTAACCTATGCTCTCACCTCTTCTATATGGAGAATATAGTTCCACAATTATACTGGCTGAAGCCATCATAGCAATGGGCCAATTAACGCTAGACCTTGTTCAGAACTGTTATTGTTCTACTTTCTAATCGCTGAATATATGACGTAACACAAACTAACTAATATATACAAAATTCTCAGATTAATCGCCTTCTGTAATCAGTGATCGCGGAGTTGTGACGAATACTGGACCAATTTATATTACATAATTTTTAAGTTTTTTTTTATTTAGCCGTGTTTCAAAAGTTTATGATTACTTATTGAAATTGAGGAAGACAGTTCCAGATAATAAAATACTCTTAGAAGATTTATTTGCCTGGTAATACGTTCCGAGTTGGTCCATGAAGAAGGTTTAATGTTTATGTTTAAAGTTTCTTTTTAGTAAATAATTATTTATTGCAAATGGTTTTGCATTGTTTTGAAATGGTCTTTATAATTAAACGATTGGAATTTAAAATAGTATATACATGAGAATTTTTAAATATAAGAAAAACTAAATTGTAACTAATCTTTTTACACCCATCCCGTGGAGGGGGCAGTGGTGGGGAGTGAGGGAGCCGGATGGAACCATCAATCTTCTTGTCTCTGTCATGATCAGCTGCGTGGATCGTGTCTTGCTCGCACAATATTTTGGTTAACACTGCAGCTAGTTACGCTGTTCAGTAACTATATTTTTATTTTGTGAGTGTAGGCCTATTTACCAAGAGTCACAGAACTTATATATATATAACACCAGCATTCTTATACAGTAAAAATAAAATAAAAATAGTATTAAAAAACTATTACTAATTCGGTTTGAGACACAGATCCGATTTCAAACGCATAACCTCTGTTCTGGTATAGCACTGGTAACCCCACCAAAAATCATGTAGTATTATTTAAAAGCTTGCTATAAAACGGTATTGGCTTACAAACTGTTTGACTAAAGATTATAAATATTTAATTTAGCAAGGATATATTCGTCTATTATAATCTTGCAAGCTTTACATGATGATAAAGTTAACGTTCTATACTTAGAAGAAAAACTAGGTTCTATGATTGCTGCATGTTAGCTATGGAATGTTTACAACAAGTCATTCAAGCAGTTTAGGGAATTATTACCAGAATTTCATTTTTTTCTACCTGCTGAGGTGATGTAAACATATTCATTTCTATAATGCCTATTTGACCGCAGGTCAATTTACACTCTTGTATTACTAGTAACTGTAAACTGTATACAGTAAATAATATAAACCGTACAACTCACGTGGAGGAAACTATACGTAATAATTTTTTGGCATAATTTAGAGACCAGGATGCGTGTTTCTTATCATACAAAGACTTCAGGAATGTTTTTCACAATGGTATAGGTGTGGATAAAAACATCTTCAAGTAAATGTACCTTGGAACATAGTCTATTGGATCATTAAAAGTTATTCGCATATATTTTTAAAGGGGACCACTGAAATTTTCAGAAAATAATAATCAGGAAACCTCTGTGTCATTAAATTCCTTTAGGTAATGTAGAGAGATCCGTAAGTCTCACAAAGCCCATTTACATATCGTTTCTTTATTTAGGTGTTAACTGTACTTCAAATTAATTTAGACATATATATTAGAATTAATATATAATATTAGGAATATATAGAATCTAAATAAAAAATATAAATTTCAATTATTATTGGTTATTTGATAATTTTAAATAACTTAACATATAAGCAGATTACCGTTCTTAAATCCACTTTTTTTATTAGTAAAATTCTAAATATTTGTTTTTTGGTTTGCAGTTCAGTAAATTTTCTAATTAAAACGGGACTTGAAAGAAACAATCTTTGAACTTGTTAGATATTTAGATTTAATTCCTTAAAAGCTAACCCGGGACACCATATTGTGTTGGTCTAAATTGTATCACAAGAAAAGGTTGTCTTCTTTCAAATAAAATCAATTAAGTTAATTTAACCTCATACTTAAAAAGTTAAATTAAACTTAACTTTGACTCTATTACTAAATTTTAAGAAAATTACATTTCTAATTCTATAATTTAAAATATAAAATATGTTTTTATAAATGGCGCGTTAAAAAAACTGAACTTAAAACCTCCCTGAAATTACAATGTAAAACCACATTTTGACTGACTGCTGTGTACTGTTGGTACAGTGATCTCAACGTTTAAAACTGTAAGCATAACTATGTTTCCATCCAAATCATATTTACCACAACGTTCCATGTCTTAATTTATAAAAATAATTCTGCTGGTATACTAAACTGGGTATTACAAAAGTAAAATGAATATGACGCTCTTCCACTTTGACTCTACTTCGATTCCATAGAAATGGTGGTTACTCAGTGTTTTTTGGTGACGATTAATTAAAGGAACACACTTCTTGATGATTAAACCATTATTCTTTTTTAAAAATTATATACGGCATAATGATGTTTCTTTTTGGATGAAATTAATTGTATGTATTTTTTTCTTGCTTTTCTAACAAAACACAAAATAGTTTTTATAGATTGTAGTTCTTCTTCTGGATTTATAAATTCTTATTTACAGTACCCTTACTGGATGTTTAGGCATTGACTATATAATATTTATTAAAACCAAAAATTTCTCTATTCTACCAAAATATTTTGTAGGTAACCATGCTTCAGCTGGTTGTATAAAGAATCATTCTAGTCCTGTTACACCCCTTAAAGCTATTAAAATATTCTGGATAAAGCGCCGAAAAGATGGAATTATTTAAACTACATGTATATTTTTAATTATTATACAACAAACAATGTGAGTGAGTAACTGTTATGCCGGGTATTTAGCGATGTAATTTGGGAGGCGGAGAGTGCCGGTACATGAGCCTGGAACTGACCACAAAAGTGGCGAGCGAAAAGGGTTTTATTTCTTCCCGGATTCTACTTGCGAGGGCTAAACATCAAAAAGTATATCGAATGAAAAAAGTTTCTTTCATTAGATTGGGGATGTTGCAGAAAGTCAAAACCTTAATATCACATTTAGTGGATAGAGTTCCGCAGTTTGTTCAATAACCCTTAGCCATTTACAACTCGATATATAACAAAAAAAACCATTTTCATGTTTAAGCTGACGCGCTAAAGTCCAAAATATACGAAATTTTTCATGTAAGCTTATTAAAATGTGTACGTACTATGTTTTAGTATTTGAAAGTAAATAAATATTTAATCAACTTAAATATATAGTTTATTACGATGAACAAATGTTCTATTCTTTGAAACAAAATATTTTCTTTTCGACATAGGGTATATCTGAATTCTCACTTGAGTAGAGAGACAGAGAGAGAAGAGAGAGATTGCTATAGAGTTAGATATATGAGAAGGTAGTAGTGTGCAGTTGAGATGATTGTGAGTGAAGTAGAGAGAGGGAAGGAGTATGAGAGGAGGTATGAGAGAGAGGAGGAAGGACGAGAGCGTTAAGAGGAGAGTGGATGTATAAGATGCTGAGAACGAGACCGAAAACAGAGGGAGCGGAGATATACAGGAGCGAATCTGGAGGCCTGGAAAAGATGAGGGGAAGGGGGAGGGGAGGGGGGAGGGAGGAGACGGGGGGGAGAGGTGAGAGGAAGAGGGATGAGAGTAGGGAGAGAGAGATGAGAGAGGGTGAGAGGAGTGGAGACGACGAGAGAGAGAGAAGAGAGAGACGGAGAGAGAGAGAGAGACGAGAGATGAGTGAGAGATTTAGGTGAGAGAGAGATGAGACTAGACGGTCAGAGACGATGGGAAGTGCGAGGAGAGAGAGGAGGAGAAGGAGAGTAGAGCCCGACGAGAGGCAGTGAGAGACGGAGAGAGATGGAGTCGCGAGGAGAGAGAAAGAGAGAGGACTATTCGTATTACTCATTACTGTTTATTCAGTCAACGTTTATATATATATCACGCACATCCTGCATAAAGATTATTGTTTATACAGATCATTACTATATATATTGTTACAAATTAACCATATTATATTGCTTTCTTATTACGCACATTTTCCTGAGGCCATCGTACATTGCTCATAATGTGTTTTGATCTAATCATATTTCTAATTATTATAGGAAATGCCAGGAACAATACCTGGTGCTGTTTTTGTGTTTAATATTTGGTGATATTACACCTTGTTATTACTATGAGGGCTTAGTATTCTATTAAAGGGGGGGGGGCTATTATGCTGACAAATTTTTTAACGGTATAAGGTATTAGTAAAAACACAAAAACTGCTAGCATTTTTTTTCTCTTAATAATAAACAGAAAACCAAATTATTTTTAATTATTTCAATATTATATAAGTTGTGATGAAACATGTTAAAATTGTCTATAAACCAACCATATTAATGACAGTTATAATATTCATTCTCATTGGAGTCTAAAATGAATGTTTTGCACATGTAATTACAGTTACCATTTTGTTTCTTATAACAAAAAATATCGTAATGACGAAAACGTTTACAATACGGAATGGTGAGTTTTATGAAGATCACTATGGGACGGATTGTTGGGCCACACAAAGTTTAAATGGTGTCCTTATCTCACGTGTGTAATGGTAATGCTGGTGATTTATCGTGGTGTGTATATATGGTGGCAGAAGCAAGGAGAGAATGTTTTGACTACAGACACATTTTCGGGCGGGCCCGAATGTCTCCGCATCTCATTTGTTACACTATATTGAACTCCTGCTTTAGTTTTTGTCTTGGGTAGTTAAAACCAGCTGACATTACAAGAGTCAAAGTCTGTGGCTGTTCATTTTTATGAGGCCTTTAAAACACTGACCCCAATGATGTTTCTTTGAGTACACATATTTTATCATCACAGTTTATTTTACTACCCATCTACTCAAGTAAAATTTCTTCAGAATTTCAGACTGTGTTCACCAAAATTAATATGTATAAAATTTTAAAAATATAAAAATATTTAAATAATATTTGCTTAAATCTAAATTTGTTTAAATGTTCTACTTTGATAATACTATAAGGTAAGGGCATTACTCGTACATTTTTTAAAATTTCTTTTTTTATCTAAGCCTATATGGGGCTGATATATATTATTGAATTATTATGTAAATTTACATGTTATTATACAAGTTATGTGTTCATAAGGATTTTACTTTTTTTACACAATAGTACTTTTTATTTCCACAATATTTTATTTATGATCGGATTAATAGTATTTTCTATACAATTTACATTGTATGTAATATGAAATTGTACACAAATCTTAATTCTTATTTCCTTAAAATTAAAAATTCACAAAATTACAAACTTCTTCCAAAAAAGAAGAGCTTCGAATCCATGAGAACGGATTAAACAAAATAATTACTTTATTTGGCTTTATTTTTATGATTGTAGAGGTTAAAACAAAAAAACCAAACCAACTCAACAAAAAAACAATCCATTGATTTTTTGAATTATTATTATTGTGATTATTTGATTATATTTAAGATTATTTAATTATTTTGCATACATCATTAATTTTTTTTTTTACAACCGTGGTAAACAATATGATTGGGAGAAAGAAAAATTTTTTTACTTTAATTGGCAATTTAATTTAACACTAATTTAATTAGCATAATTATTTAACTTAACCTTTTCTTAAGCCTACTCTATTTATACATTCTTTCTAGATCGGGCAATGAAGAAAAATCATTAATAACACAGATACACTTTAGACCGGAAATAAAATTACCCCAAAAAAATTTGAGGGGGGGCATAAGCACACATTGTTTTACTTAAAAAGGCTGCTTAGGACATTTAGGGGGAATTTATTGGCCAGAAAAAGGAGAAAGAAAAAGTTCTTTCTGACGAATTCATGGATCGGATATGATTAATTTCAGTAAACCTCCACCAGGAGTGGTATGCATTTAAAAATTATTTTCGCTAATTTAGTTGCGTATTATGCTGCAATAAAATTGGGGCTGTTTGAAATTTGTAGTAAAAAAAACGTTAAATGTGTTGCTAAGAGCAATTACCCGAGGAATATTCGAATGACAGAGATAATTTGCACGGAAAAACGATACCACTGAAAAATGTATTTTTCTTAATCCAAATTGGAGCTAACTATCAATTCTAAACCATCTACATGTATTACTACCAGTCCAACAAAAACAATAAAGAATAGAATATGTGAGCAATGTATCTAATTTAATTTTATAAGTAGGACTTTGTATGTGAAAAATTAGGATTATGTAGAATATTAAAAAATGTTTTATTTAATTTTGTTGCCAAACTATTATATTTATTTAGGTCTAGGGAAGAGTCTATAAAAATAAACGTAGCTCGATTATCAGTTATTATTTCACTGAAATAAGATGAAAAAGGGATATTTCAGCAAAATAAGGGTTTGAAAACACTCCCATGGGGCTTACACAGCTTAATTTGGTTTTATTTGTTTTTTTTCCAGAACTCCTTTATTGCCCTCCACTTTCACTTTAAGAATAGGCTACATGGACAGAAGTAAGGTAAGTAATAATTTCTTGTACAAAAACAATAGCAACATGTTTTAAAAAAAAACCAAGGTGTGCGTGTAATTTCTTTTTTATATTGTTGCATATCCCAACTGAACAAATCAAGTTTAATCCGATTTGTTTAATTTTTTGTTAATTCAAATTCTTACATCATTCATGTTCAAGACTAAGAGCCACTTATATAGCCCAGGAGGGATAAAATTTGGGTTATAAGAACTAGAAATTGCCTATAAATCAGGGGAATTATCAGTGTAGTCGGAACTAGCTTAACAATAAATGAGAAAAGAAAATCACATATCTGTTGCAACAAAGTCACTCAGATAAACACGCAAGCGTGAATCGAGCATGTTCCAGGTGACAAATTTTTTATCATTTCCTTACAGTTAGAGGGCATTTGGCTAATGTATTTTATCATTTATAAAAATCGTTCTACAATCTTTATGAAATTTGAACCATTGCAATACATGAAGTCAAGCTAGATTGGTGTTGTTGGTAAAATATAAAATTTATAGCTGCGCCATTTATTTCCACAACCAAATCCATATGTACTCATTACAGGTTGTCATGGGCCACAGCAACCTGATTGCATATATTCCCTTTAAAATATTTTCCAAAATTTAACAAGTGCTTTCACTTGACTTATCATTCTGGGGCATACAAGGTTATAGTTCGAGGATAATTTTATAGTCCAATTTTCTTTTTTTTTTTTTTTTAAAGGTAAGAATACAGTATAAATAACAGGATACTTTCAAGTTCATAGCTCTCATTGATATGACACCTAAAATGTTATTTTTTTAACCAAACTGTAACACTTTATTTTTATAATTTACCACATTAACAAAAAGGTTAAACATATCACCAAACAGGTTCAATGTTGCCCAGGTTTCCGATGGCGACTTGACACGTTCATAGCCGGCGCGCAAAATTTATTTCACGGGCAATTCAGCCCAGTAAATTAATCTCCGGCGTTACGAAATAATAGATCAGCAAAAGAGGTCTATTATAGAACTAAACTCACAAGTTTAATTTCACCATTCAACAATCGTTTGGAATCAGCATTGTTCATATACTGATCATAAATATCGTGTTCCTCTGATAATTCTCAAAACTTTTTAAAGAGAAATTTTATTTAAACAGCCTGTACGGACCTAAAGTTCAAAAAGTTGTCATTATCATAATTTGAGAAAAGGTTTAGGCTAGTTATATTTTTATACATCGTCGGAATCATTAGTTACGAATAAAGCACATCGGTAGTATGATGCGCTACAATATGCTATCACATTTTCTGCAAGGGAATTTAGTTATTACTTCTTACTTAAGATGATAAATTCAATTTCAGGTAGGCCAATAAAACATTTAGTTTGGCAATTGATATTCTGTGTAAGCATATAAATATTTTTAAAGAGCGTTAGTAAACTCGTTAAGTTGAACCAGACCAAACTCCGTTCTATAAAGTATATTTACTTTAAGATACGATAATTACTGTTAAAAATGCAAAAATGTTGTATGTTAATCAGAAGACAATTCTCCAAACTTCATGCATTTGAAGTTCTCAATACACGCATGAATATGCTCAAGATGCCATTTCTTATGATCGTCATTAAGGCACGGCAGTTTTACTTGTCACATCTAAGTGGTATTTGCAGTTAGAAGAAAACGAGTTCAGGAGTTTATTTGGGCCCGGCCAATCCTGCTCCCATTGCATCAGTTATGTACATGGGGCCATTAATATGGTGTAATGGACATGTTTCATTGTGGTAAAATCAATCAGGTTCTTTGATGAGACGCCACTGCTGCATTGTATTTCTTTGTTTTAGAGTTTTTAAACGTGGTGGATTACCTTCATGAAACATTTTGTTGTTGAGACAAAGAATGAGACAACATGATATTGATAAGTGATTTGTAATTCTGAATTCCAAGACTGTAACATGGTTTTGAACATTACCAGTCTTTATATGCACGCGGTTATTATATATAGAGCAAAAAACATGATTCATTCGTCACTGGTGGCTACACATTTAGCTCATAAATTTCACCCATATCGATTACTGGCTATCCCATTTAATCGATTGCCTGATTCGACAGCAGCTAATGGAACAAAATCAACAATTGTTCTGAAGTCTGAATCGAACAAGGTATTGAAAAGTGTACAATCGTTTAGTCACCTTTTCCATTATTCAAAGCACATCCATTACACTCGTGCGCATTACTTGTAATGCAAGGTACAACTGCAACCAGGCAGCGAAAACCATAATCTTGAGTTTTTATCTGTTATCTTATTACTTTGTCTACTGTACGTAATGATAACAATGTGTAGTAATAATAATAAACACATTGACTAAACAGATGTGTCTATATATTTCACTATTTTTTAAAATTTTAAATGAAAGGCTTTATATTAAATTTAAAAGATAAAACAATTTTAATAAAGGCGTTTCTAAACGCAGCTTTTAACCTAATTCAGAAAATATTTTAACTTACTTTCTATTGTTTGTTGAGTTGTACATCTCGATAAGCTAGAAACTCATGATACGATCACTATTATTAGTATCCTTGTTTACAATTGTATAGGCTGTAGGTTTTGAAACAGTACCAGTTTCTTAAGTAAAACCAAAAGGTTCAAGATATACGGACCTTAATTATCGAACTCACAGTCCATTACGCTATACTAAGATTACATACGCCCTTCTTGGTTCTAAACTTTGGCTTTAAATAGAATTTTAGGAAGAATTCTTCTTGGTACAGTCTACAAAATCCCTTTCAATAACCACGTAACGAGACTTATTAAATATCATTTTTCGGTATAGAGAACCAATTGCGTGTGTTTGTGAAAACCCCAATCTTGTCACGTACTTTTGCTGTTTAGATGAAAGGACCGATGATTTAGTCCCATATTACCACAATTATATAAGAGCATACGTCGTTTTAAACAATGCAAGTCCATTGACACAATATTGTGGCCATGTACAACTGATTAAATCTTACCATTCTTATGAATATTATAATGCTAATGTTTATTTGAAATTTTGGATATGTTTTTACATTAAGTTGTGCTATTTGGTAAAAGATTTTCTAAGATAAGGACTGTTCGAGAATTTCTGCAATGAGTAGCCCAAACCCAAAATGCCGTGCCCCCCTCGTCTTACGACAAGAATAGTGTGAAACCGTATAAAAACTTTTAATTTTGCTAATATTATTGATATGTGCGGGAAGGATTTTAAGTTTTGGGGTTAAAATAACTATCTTCGCCGATATATTAAAGGATTATACTCCCACTCTATAATATTTGAATAGTATAAAGTATAATGATTTGTGTACGATTTTATATTTGAGCTTTCTTGACTAAATCTATTTTGGTTGCAAAATCTATACCGATATAAGTTCAGGGTCCTTATGTTGAAGACTTGGAATATCTACTCTGGTGTTCCTGATATTGGCATGTTATTTTCTATTTTACGGTAATATATAAAAAATTACATACACTTATTTAAATACCCACATAAAGTTATCAACGTTCTGAAAAATGAAAGTGGTAGTCATTGTCTCAGACCGTCTGACGATATAATACTACAATAACGCAAGCAGTAGAACATACTTGAATCCGCACATAAAAAAATGTATAAGTTAATCTACTAGTTACTACATGCCCAACATGGGTATATTGTGCGGCCTATTTCAGTTTTTCAGGCGTTTATCTAGATAGTGTAAACTTCCCACCCCCCCCCCCCACCCCCACCCCATGTATGTTAGGTAATTTAGTAGTGGTTTTATAAGTATGCTCTTTATACAATAATTTATACCAGTTAAATTATTTACTTGGTGTGGTCGACGGTCTTCATGTTTTAAAATGGTTCAGTTTCAATTAGAGTTTAAAGCTGAAACTCCTCTACATAACTACATAATATTTTATTTCACCTTTTATTGTCCAAACCGGTTCCATATTCCATCGTTTTTAATATCTTTAAAAATATATAGATAACATTAAAAACGTTCGCCTAGTCTCGAAATAATACTTTCTTTAGATTTCTAAATTCTTCTGCGAGGAAGCCCTTATGATCCAAAAGACAGTTGAATGCGAAATGAATACATTAAACGGCTGGTTGATTCTTTCTCACAGTAAAACTTCCTACCTAGGTTTTCTATCGCGTACTTAAGTCCATAAGTACTTTTCTATTCGTTCTATTCTATACTTCCTCACATTGAATAAATTAAGGTTCAAGATACTGGGTCAAAGGGGAAGTCATTCAATACCCACCATCATTTTGAATTTTCATTTGTAGGAAAATGGAAACATAAAAAATAAATTATCCAATAAAGCAAATTTTGATAGGGACTAAGTCTCATTCAAACAATTACATGTAGTACATTGCAGTTTTCAATTGGAATAAATTGATCAAAGTATAGGTCCTTTTATTTGCTACGAGTTTATTAAATTAAAAAACATGACACGTAACTATTCATCTGAAATTCTCGGTGATAATACGCGGTTATAGCGTTTTGTACCATAAACTGTAAAGCGACTGTGTAAATAAATATTCTGCATGTTTCATGCAAGATATCACTTTCGAATCTGTTTAATACATATTTTAAACCAAATTGATGTGTCTCCTCTCCATCCAATAATGTTGGTGCCGTTCTTTCCGATATTGATAGTCGATCCCTACGACCAAAGGCGGTGTACAAAGAAGGTGTTAACAGAAAGGCATGTATGCGAAAACAACTGTACAGTAATATTGGGTTTTGGACGAATGTGGTCCTAGGAATATAGGGGTGGGCAGACAGGACGGCATGCGGAGTCGGGGCAGAGGGAAATGTAGATGTGGGCTGGCGGGGATGGTATTTGGTTAAGTCGTGATAAGTGGCGTGAATGTGTGTAGCTGTGAAGTGATCGTCCTGTGTGTGTTGTCGTGAGGAGATGAGGTAGTAGTTCAGTTGTTGTGTCGTTCGTCTTTTGTGACTCACTTTTTCTTTAGATGTTTTTTGATCGTGCGTCTCTTCGCTTGTTGCGTAATTTTAGTGTTTCCTATGACTCAATGACCGTTTAATTTTTGTATGTGTTAATTTGTTTGATTGGTTTTGTCACTATATTAGTCATGTGCCATCGGTCTTGAGTTTTATCATTTGGATGATCTTGTTATTCTCTGGACGAGATGGATGTTTTAGTTGCTTTTTCGTTGTTCTTTCTTTGTGCGGATTAGCTTTATCTTTTTTTTTAGTTTGTGGCTTTTATTTTGTTTTTCTTTTTCATGTATATCTAGTGTGTTATTGATGTTCGTTTGTCGATTGCAAGTGTTTTTTATGTATTGTGTCATGTTTCATGTTATGTGGTTTTGGGTTTTTTGTTAATTTTTGTATATATGATGTTTTTCTTTGCTTGATTTGTTTGTTTTGTTTTATTGTTTGTGTCTATCATTTTATTTATTGTGTTGCTTGTTTCCTGTTTGATCGTGTCTGCTTGTCTTTCAATTTTGTTCATAAGTATTATGCCTCTTCAAACAGTGCACCTCATATATATATTCAAGTATAATACTATATTTATATATATATATGTAATATAAACATATTATATCCATATTATATATATATATATATATATGTTCTTTTGATACATTAAGGAAGTTATGGAGAAGAAAATGCAAGTGGTGATAATAAATCAGTTTCGGACAGCTGGGGGCCTATCAGCACACCAGCCCTCGAAAATGCAAATTCTTCAAAACTTGGGGGGATAAAACTACGGAATGCTTTGTGGTTCAAAGTTTGTATTACGGGGGTTTGTATTATAGTTTTCTTCTAGCCGGTAGTAGTATAAATGTAGAGATTGTGTTTTAATTAATTTTACTTGAATCAAAACTTTGCCTTTGATTTTGTAAATTTTGTTTTGGGTAGCTTTAAAATTGCTCTAGCATCATTAGAACATATAAAAAATTGATTGCTGGAACTTTAACTCTTCCTATGATATTTCGGCGAACATTTTAGGTAATTTCGAGCTAAAACGGACCATTCTTGTAGTTTTTTTAAAAACCCCGGGGTTAAATCCGTTCTATGACGCAGATGTTTAATTTAAGTTAGCATTTATTGGTGAAGTTTCTCGCTAGAGTAAGTATTTTATATATTAAAGTTGTTGGCGCTTTGAGACTTTCCAGGATTGACTTGTTGAACACGGACTATAAGGTCAGGAAATTTTTTGCCAAGTTTCTAGTATATATAATGAAAAGAGGCTTTGCGCTTTGGTATATACTCTGAGCGTTAGGTTAAAGTCAAGCACTATAAGGCGTTTTTTTAGAAGATAATTTTGAATCTGGCATATTTCCTTAAGAATAACTTAACCAAAATCTGGCAGGAAGCTAAATTGGTCTAGGAGGATAGTGAAACCTCGCTGGGAGAAGATATAATTCCGGACAAGAGGCGACCTAATCTCTTTGCTGTCATGAATAATGAACACTTGAAAACTTTAACTGGTGAGTTAATACAGATCGAGCCTTATCCTACCTACGTCCTCAAACAACATTACATAGAATATTTATTTTGCTCAATATTATAGAGCTCCATACCACATGTTATATTGGATTTGGTGGTCTACATAAGATGGGTTTAATATAAGAGGATCTTACAACCATAAACCACTCGATTTAATTAGTTAAATGATTTATCCTAAACATACTGCAATTTGCCACATTTATTACTCTAATGCCACATTCTTGAAAATTACATCACAGTACATACTCGCTGTTGGCTAATGCACGGCCTAACGACTTTCGCTATTGGACTCCAACGTCGGTTATACTGTTGACTAGAGAACGTAAATCTACTGATTGACAAGAAATTTTCGATATACTCATTCGTGGGAGACATCAGAAAGCAGGGTATGGTAGAAAAAATCAAAACACTTTTCATAGGTTGTGTATTGGCGTAATTCCAACCGAAAATTTGTAACTACTTATTTTTTGATCATGTATTTCCATGGTCCATGTTCCAGCGGGTTCTGGATACTAAAATTTCATAGATGCAAAATAATTGCAATCAGTTTATATGCATCAAATCAAGTATGGGCATTTAAAGAGAGCGGAGAGTATCGAATTTGAGGATAAACTGTGTAATTAAAACATCCCGCGTATTTTTTCTAAAATAAAAATTTTCTTGTTAACATAATGTATCTTATTCTTATTAGGATTTTCAAGATTCAATCGACTTTCTCAAATTCTTTGAAAAGAGTTTCGCGGTTTATAATTAATATTTCAACCCAATGACAAAGTGTTATAGATTTTCTCTGTCGGTGTTGGTTTGCCGCATAAATTTAACCATGGCAAAAAAAAATAGTTTTCACACACGACATTTCATTTTACTTACAACAATCGAACGGATTTTCTCAATGCACGTCACATTTTAAGGATGGTGGGCCCTCATTGATGATTACTCATCATTCACCACGGTCTGAGCTAGATGGGAATGTTTACATATTTACACTTATTAAAAAAAATATTTGCATTTTTTTATTATTAGCCTAAATTAGGTCAATTATTTTTAATTTCTGGTCTTAGGGGTATCTTATATGTAGGATCATCCATTGTTGAAATTTATTAAAAAGGCTACTAAGATGATTAACGCGTCTCATTCTGCTTATTTTTTGTTAATAATTATTATTTATATATTAAAATCCACACAACCTATGATAATAATTTTGTTTAAAGTAAGGGTTTTTTTCTGTAACCTCGTTATAAAAATATATTATAATTGTTAATAGAAATGTCTTATTTTACCAGAGCGTAAAGCGTTAAGGAGGCTAAGATAGCCCCCTTCTCTAACAACATAGCTGGTACGTACGTGGTAGGTAAGTTCGCTGAGTACGTGAAGGTACTGGGAAGGAAGGAATAAGTAACATAAGAAAGTATTAAATTTGAGCTTATCTACTTTGGTAAATCAAACTCCTAGCCTTGATTTTAGACATCTCTACAAGCAATAAATTAATAACCGTCAGCAGGGTTCTTGTTTATAATAAGTCATAACTGGCTTCTCATCTATTTATACTTTCAGGACCAAATACAAGAAAGAGAATCCTCCTCTTCTTGAGGATTTATGTTAAGAGTTGACCGTAAGTTAAGTCACGCTTTTTATTTAGTCACTTAAGGGGAGTCTTTGATCTGAAGGGAAGGGAGGGAGCATCCTGTCTTGTCTTTCGCTTTCCTTCTGTCCGGCATCCAATGGCGTCTTACCTATTAGAGTAACTATAGTATGTATTAACATTTGAAAGTCTAATAACATCGGTACTCTAATCAATTATTTTGTAAATTTAGTGATTAATCCACATATGGACAGTGCCAATTGTACACACGATGCTAGTTAACTTTTTTTAACAATTTCTACTTACGTACTAATGCGAATAGTTGAACATCCCAGATTGAGGACATCGTTACTCCTCAACCATTTGCATATTCAGGCCGTTCGTTTTGTTGTTGATCTCTCTTTCTAATAGTGTTATTCTTATCCAGGTTTTTAGTGCAGCCAAATTATGGTTCATCTTGGATTGATTATTTTATAACAACTATTAATAAAATGTATAAATACCTTAAAAACTGTTTATCAGTAGACACTGTAGTTCGGGGGGTTAACAGATTTGTTTTGCTACTAAAAACTGACTATTTCATGATCATAGGTTCTATAGTGGCCAACCGATCCATTCCTAAAACCTTTTCTATACATGCAAACCGTTACTATAACCTGTCTAGGGGCTTAATTTTATGTAGTCATTTAATTATATCAGATTGTATAATTTTTATTCGCCTGTAGTTTGTCAGTCAATAAGGTTGCTAGAGGTTATAGTGACGAGATTATGTCCCTGCAAATAGAGGGTTTTATTAATGAGACCACGCTAGTAGGCTGCACTCTATTGAACAAGTGGTAATGTCCAGATACCAAGTCAATATTATAAAACAAGTCTGGAAATTCTTATAAAAACTGGGATTTTGTTTGTTTGTCGTTGTCCTTTATAGTTATTTAATTATGTAACATTTCCCAATTGCAAATAAATAAGCTGTAACTATTCCCTTCTAGAGAAACAACGAAGTATATTGACTCATGGAAACTGTGTGTTAGATAAATTTTTAGTTGATCACCGAGGATGTAAACAAGATCAACAAGGATAGATTATTTATTACATATTTTAGCAAAATGTTCGCACACTCACAACTGCGCTAGCTTCTCGTATCTACCTTATTGGTTCTTGCCTAGAATTAAATCTCCAAATGAATTACTATCATCCCAATCATCACGATTCGTATTATTGGAAGAAAAAACATTCCTATGTAAAAAGTGTTTATTTTTGCAGGAAGACCAAACACATCCTTTTCGTGTACATGTCCTTTCGAATGTTTATCGCGATCTTTCAGGACACAAATCGACCCGCGGAGGGATGTTGCGGTCAATAGCCTTACGCTGTGTGTAAAGTCCTGAACGGCCGGAAACAGCCTCCTCGGCCCTGGCTACGTGTAGTGTCTACCACTCGAGGGGCGTGCGGCACACAATTATCTGGTGCAATCTGGAAGTTGAGTGGGTGTAGTGGGCGCGTTATGTAAACTGTTATTACATCGCCAGTTGGTCCTAGGCAGTAGTATATTCAAATATTGGTGATTTATCAATCCGATAATTTCATGCTGGATGGGGTTGTCCTTGGGTAGGTGGGGATGGTTTGTTTGTTATATATTTGTGCATTGTACGGCCATAGTACATAGACTATCATGAAAACCTATACTTTACATAAATTAATAGCTATCATTTTTTATATATATAGTATATATATTAGTATATATATATATATTATATTTATTAAAATATGTTTTGTAGAACCACATATAGAAAAATTAAACTATTTGACATATGATATTTGGAATCTTGTTAAAATCAACCTATTTCGTATGTAATTCATAATAACGGGTGTTTTAAAAATAATAACCATGTAAAAATGTATATTACACCAGGTTTCGCACATATTGTAACGTATTACATTAATGATTATAATGTTGTTAATCTATTATCTTCAGCAAACTTAAATGGAAATAAATCTATAAATATAGAATACTTAATTATGTTAGCGTTGGTGGAAATTATAAGAATCATTGCTGTTTATTTAATACATTACATTTATATACATTACTTTTAAATAATATAATATTGTTTAATACAGTATTATTAACGATCCATTTTCAAAATAATAAACTTTCTTATCTGCTTTGCTACAATAACAAGATAACAAAATGGGAACGAGTATTTTTTTATAACTACATTAAAAAGTGTGATAACTTTTTGGAGCATTCCTGTTTTCTTTTCTTTTTTTAAACTTACTCCGTCTACGTAAGGAATCGTCCTTCATCAGTCCATTGCCTTAGTGATGCTAAGTAGTTGTTGGTTGGAGGATAACTCAAAATTCATCTGTGTGATTATTACCTAGGCCACAAATCTTTAAGGAAACAGCTGATTTTATGGAGGGTTAGACAGTTAACTTTGAAGAGACTCCCGAACACGCAGCTGTAGGCGTTTAAACAGACCGACCGAAAAAGGACAACTAAAGGTATAAAGCCGTATATCTATTTTGAAAGGCAAAAAATTCCGCATTCTTAAAAATTCATATATCCCCGAAGTATCGATAGACCTCACTTTCTCAAGAGAAGCTAGGATAGGTAAGAAACTTTCCTGAAACGGAGATATGTTACAAGACCACGACATCTCATGTTTACAAGGAAATGGTGTTATCTATTTGAACATGATCAACGGTTTTTTAGTATAAACTTGTTTTAGTGTGTAAAACATCTGACAGCGGAAAGTGTCCAATCGTGAAATATAGGTACAACACTCTAATGTGTCTTATATTTATACCAAAAAAAGTTATATTTTTTACTTTTTTAAAGCTCCCCCGTTTGTTCAAGACCCAATTACTGTAGAAATGGTATCACAATTGGAGGCCAGGAGCGGAGAAAGATAAGGGAAAATTTAAATGTAACGGACAACAATTTCATAAAGAGCCATCTATCTTGCTCTGTAGATGGTCGAGGACGTTAAGCATTGTGCATTAATCGTGGCACGGCACCCGAAGCAACCACCCAGGTTCCAACTGTGTTTTAGTTGTAGCGTTTTACAAAGCACTCCGTTAAACATCCAGACAAATTTGCGTTTGCGGAATCTTACCAACTTATTGTAAGCTAGCAGCAGATATTAATTTTGTTTTGCACTTAGCTTGCATCTAACCCAAATTTTTAATTTGAAAATAAACTATATTTATGTTAAGTCTCAAAAAAACTGAAAAGTGATAAAATCATGATAACAATAATAATTTAAAATTTCTTATGTTTTCGATAAGCTTCTAGTGTAGCCTACTGCGTTAAGGCCGTCTGTCGGAAGAATTGTAATTCTATTTATAGTATGGTATCGCTTCTAAAGAATGTCTGTCCTCATGATCAATATCGGAGGAAATGTTGTAGTTAATAGAATTTTGCTCTTCGTTTTATCTATGTAAAGCAACAAATCCGTGTGTTATAGATTAGTAATACTACTATAAAATCACACCAAATCTCCATGGGGTTGAATTGTTGTTTGCAAAATTCTTTACAATGGTCTATGTGTAACAGTTATATTCATGACATCGAAATATGTGACATAATATGTGTGCGCCTAATGAAAAGAATGGACTTATGTAACTCTTTGAATAATAATATTTAAAACTCAATAACGAGCTCTTTAAGTTGTAGTGCTTGGGGTTTATCCTAGTATAAAACTCGGAAAAATTGTATTACCTACCAAGATAATTTTGTAATTTTATATCTGATGCTGTTATTTTAATGCTTACGCGTAGATCTTGAAAGTGCGCTACTAACCAAAAAATAAATTGTATATTCCGATTTGAAAGACGGGCGAGACATGTTTCAATAGTATTAAGTTTTAATCTGTCGAAGGTTGGCTGTTGGAGTTCCTTAGACTTTTCTGGCTAAACTAAATTACTTTGGAAATGATCATGTATAAGTGCCAGTACCTGCCCTCCTGAGACTCCACATTAGACTAGGGTATTAGATGGACGAATTAATCTTCTTTACCTTCCAAGGTGGCCCTCCCTTAGGTTTTAGATTGGTCTCTTGTTTTTTTTATTTATCCTGCGGGATTTTTCCAATCCTCAATACCCCAGGAACCTACACATAGAAATACAAACCAAAATAAACTTTTTTTACTGAAAGGATAAAATTCGTGTAGATGTTGTTTGTGCGGCTTAAAGATTTTACTTATATTTCTTTAATATGTCAATCTGCTTAACCTTTTGTAGGGTTATGGTCAAACATTACTAAATCTGCGTCATTGTAAAAACTGTTTTTCTTTTTCACTTTTACGAGTCATTTAACATCGTAGACATAATTTTAATGTGTTTAGTAAATATATTAACTTTTTGATTAATTCAAGAACATGTATATAATTAGATTTTATAAGTAATGCATGAAGGTATTTAAAGGGCTGTGAGCTTACACACTCGGTACTATATTACAATACATTTATCTCGAACCGACACCAGGGCAGGATATGAAGAAAGGATTGAAATGAAACTGGTCCAGGGAAAGTTATAAATGCTGTGCCGTGTCTGGGGAAGGTTTTGCTGAGGTTTAAGTCTGCTTTCATTACATCCAAACCATTAAAATTCTCTCGCCCCACCCACGAGCGTAGATTTTAGAAAGTTTGTTCCGAGCGTTTAGATTTGATACTATTGGACATGTGTGGCTAACCAAAAATATTTCCCTGTTTTTTTTAAAAATTTAAATGCGTAATTTTGTTATTTAAAACAAAATCTAGCATGATCTGCCAATGTTATAGTGATTGGAAATATCAATACAATAAAATATGATTCACTCACATTCTCAATCACTCTACACATGAACCGCCTAACTGCACGAAAAGGCATCAAGTCGCCAAATTAACGGGTCCCTGTTTCCGTTTTTCCTTCATAAGTTGTTGTTAGGTTCTTAAGAACTCGTCAGTTTACAGCCAGAAAGGAAACATGTCCGCGCCATTGCTATTGCAATGGCGACGTGTCTATCGGAATAACCATATCTTACTGAGCAGAAAGGGAACTAGTCCTGGACTTGTTCCCCTTCTGCAAGTAAACCACGCTTGGGCTGTCACAGCGCTCGCGTGGCAGACGCGGGATCAACTAACGGTTCAGTCAGCTGAAAAGTCGCGTCCTAAACAACCGATCATAAATGTGCCTTTGTTTATTCATAGAACATTATTTATGTGCAGGTCTCACTAGATCTACTTAATGCCTCCATCATTGGAAATAAAATGTAGTAAGTATCATGAAGAAGAAGGACAGTCCGAATAAAAGAAGGAAGGGTATGTTAAAAGAAATGAAGAAAAAGTCTACAGAAGGGTTGAGAAAATGTGATTAAAAAGTTCTAGCAGGTGTAGAGGCGCACCCAACAAAAGAGCATGGATTTAAACTGGAATTAAAGGCAAAAACTGTACCTGCAAAAAATCCAGCCTCCAATGTTTGCAGAGTTGGTAAATATAGTTTTGATTTCTAATAGCTTTATTTTTTGCATACACATGTTTGGAGTTTGATGATTACATCTCTTCACTGTCTAGTATTTATGTTTTAAAATTAGCCTAGGGTGCGTCTTGATACGATAACCTTAATCATTACTATCATGAAATTGGCCCCCGACGGTAACATAACCTACAAAATATGGTAGGCCTATGTTGCCTATTATATTTTTGACAACATTCATCATAACTAGTTTATACTCTTTGTTATTAAGCCTGTTATTGTTTCAGCTTGCAAGGTCCAACTGCCTTCAAAGCTTTTTTCGGAGGGAGATATGATAGAAATGAGGGGATTTACAAAACTACATAATATAGGACAGACCAAAGTTACGAACAGTGAGTCATTTTCATCCATAGCTCTAATGCGAGAAGTTAGTCCTAGGTTTGTTGACAAGGAAGGGGAAAGATCCAGGCGCCTAGGGTCATCATTCCGTGAAAAGCCGAAAGCTTTGTAGTTGTAGATAGCTAAGTTCATTTCTACACAATGGCAAAACGCACCCAAGGTAATGTAAAAATGGATTTATGACAACTTATGGATACACTCCTAAACAGTGTTACCGTTTATCTCAGTTGTTGCAAGTAAAATGACTATTCCCAACTGACAAAAGAGGACAAGAACGTTTCATCAGGAAATGCAATACCCGGGTCTGTCCTCACTCGATTAAGGGCCCATGTTGACATCAATACCAACAAAAAACCCATGCACTAGACAGGCAAAGATAAACAGTACTTCTCAGCAAACTTTGAATTTGAAAATTATGGTATGATAGTATTCCATAAAAAAAACCCAATAACTTTCTTTACTACAACTTTGGGAAGTGAAAAAAGGCTCTCATACAAGTTCTTTTGGACTTATTTTAATGAAAACAACCCCTGACATTGGGTTTTGACCGGACCCAGTTTAAAGATAGCATGTGTAACTTGCGAGGAACTAACCTTGAAAATAAAATAGTCTTATATAAAACGAGGAAGGCAAGCGAGTAGCTGTCGCGCCAGTTAATGGTTACAGCAACGTATAGCTAAAAAAATTTTAATGTGCCGTGTCTATGCAAGAAACAACGGAAAAAGAGCAAAAATGAGTTGACTAAGATGTTGGTGGATCTGTATAGATTTTTATGGCAAACGTATCTCTACCTTGCATTCCTGTTACAAGACACCTATTACTTCCGGCAGCTCACTGTTAACGTCTTTGGTGTGCATAATCTTTCAACAGGTGAATGTACAACTGTTATCTATCACGAGGGTAATGGAGGTAAGGGAGCTAACGAAGTTTGTACAATATTGGACTGGTACATCAAACACAAAATTGATAATGATGTAAAAAAACTTTATTTGTTTGGGGACAACTGTTCAGGACAGAACAAAAACCACACCCTGGTAAGAATGATGATGTATTTATGTGAAATAAAACGGTTTGATGAAGTAAAAACTAGTGTTTCCAGTCCGAGGCCACTCGTTTATGCCGAATGATAGAGATTTTGGGATAGTAAGAAGAAAATTGGGAAGAGAAGAAAGATACTATGATTTAGCTGAAGTCGAAGCTCTTATTCTTGGTTCATCGAAAATCGCTGGTAAATTCTCTGTCATCAAAATGAACTTTGACGATTTTATTGACTTCACTGCATGGTGGCCAGAGTTTTACAAAAAGACCAGCTTAAGTGACGATTTCCTATGGTAGAGATGTACCGAAAAGACAAAAAATAACATTTTCAATATCAAAATACAGGGTAATGTCTTTTTCATCTGAGACGCCTCACACGGTGCAGTGTGACATGAACATTACCGGCTTGGCAACGGATTCCTTCAGATTGAGGAATGCAGAGATGCCGATCAGGGCTCCAACAAAAAAGCCTATGCTACGGTACTTCCGATCAACATTAAAAAAATGGAAGATCTGAAAAAAACAAAAAAAATACATTCCAGAAGAAAAAATTTGACTTTTGGGACCAAATCCTGTCATGGCCTACCACATCAACCGCTGACGATGACTTAAATATTGTAGTGTAAAAATATTTTCTTTGTTATACAACGTGTTCCTAGAATAAAGATATTTTTTATCATTAAAATAAATGTATCTAACAAAATGATTTGTATAATGATTTTTCCCCATGATTTGTAAAATTGTAAAATAGTTTACCGCAGAAAGGAAACATGTCCTATGTAAAAAAAAATTAAAAAATCAGCTCTTTAAAAATATTTGATTGACTCAATTTCAAAATATGATCTTTAAAAGGTCAGTCATATAGAATAAAAAATAAATATATTAAATATATGTATGTACATATGGATTTATAAGGTTTTTTGTCGCTCCTGAAAAGTTGGTTAATTTGGACTTGATGCCTTTCTGCAGTTAGCGGTTCACATTGGTTAGCGACTTTTCGGTAACCGGTTACTCTCAATGAATTCTTAGTTAAATACTTGTTAAACACTCTTCGATATTGAATTGTAAATTTATTGTAATACGTATTAAGGGCATTCAGTTCACATACACAACTAAAGCAAACATTCTTTCTCCTAGTCATATATTAGATCTGCATAGGCTTTACAGTTGTTGCTTTTTAAATTTTCTTGTTAAAAATAAGTTTTTCAAACACTGATGGTTATCCGCGGTCTCGCATACCCGGGGGCCCTTTTTTAAAAAATTAAAAAAAAAAAAATTTTTAATTTTTTTCCCCCCCAAAAAAAAAAATTTTTAAAAAAAAAAAAAAAAATTTTTTTTAAAAAAATTTAATGGTTTTTTTTTGGGGCCCCTTTTAAAATTTTTTCCCCGGGGTTTGGAAAAAATTTAAACCTTTTTTTAAAAACCCCCCCAAAAATTTTTTTTTTTAAAAAAAGGGAAAAAAAAAAATTTTTTTAAAACCCCTTCCCCAAGGGGGAAAAAAATTTTTCCCAATTTTCCCCTTTTTTAAAAAAATTTTTTTAAAAAATTTTTTAAAAATTTTTTTAAAAAAATTAAAAAAAATTTTGGGCTTTTTTTTAAAAAAAATAGTTTTTTTAAAAGGAATTTTCCCCCAAAGGGAACTTTTTTTTTCCCCCCCCTTTTTTTTGGGGAAATTTTTTCCAAAAAATTTTTTAAAAAAATTTAAAAACCCAAAAAAAAAAAAAAATTTTTTTTTTTTTTGGGGGGCCCCCCCCCAAAAAAAAATTTGGGAAAAAAACCCCCAAAAAAAAGGGGGAAAAAAAGGGGGGGGGGAAAAAATTTTTGGGGGGGGGGCCCCCCCCCCCCCAATTGGCCCCCCCCCAAAAACCCCCCAAAAAAAAGGGGGGGGGGAAAGGGGTTTTTTAAAAATTTTTTCCCCCAAAAAAAAAAAAAAAATTTTTTTCCCAAAAAGGGGGGGGGTTTTTTGGGAAAAACCCCACCAAAAGGTTCCCAAAAAAAAAAAAATTTTTTTTTTTTCCCCGAAAAAAACCCCCTTTTTTTAAAAAAAAAAAACCCAAAATTTTTTTTTTTTAAAATTTTTTTTTTAAGGGGGTTTACCCCCCCCCCCCGGGGGGGGCCCCCCGGGGGCCACAAAAACCCCCCCGGGGGGGTTTTTTCGAAAAAAAAGGGGGGGCCCCCCTTTTTTGGGGGGGTTTTTCCCCCAACCCCCCCCTTTTTTTTTAAAATTTTTGAAAAGCCCCCTTTTTTGGGGGGTTCCCCCCCGGCCCCTCCGCCCCCCCCCGGGGAAAAATTTTTGGGGGCAGGTTTTGGGCCCCCCCCCCCCTTTTTGGTTTTTGGGGGCCCCCCAGGGCCCTTTTAAAGGGTTTTTAAAAAAAAAACCTTTTTTGTTTCCCAAAATGGGGGGGAAAAACAAATTAAAAAAAAAACCCAAAAAAATTTAAAAACCCTTCTAAAAAAGGGGGGAAAAAAATTTTTTTTAAAAAATTTTTGGGGGGGGGGAAAACCCCCCAAAAACCCCTTTTTTTCCAAAAGGGGTTTTGGTTTTAACCCCCAAAAATTTTTGGGGGTTTTTTTTTTTCCCCCCCCCTTAAAAAAAATTTTTTTTTTTTAAAAAAAAACCCCCCCCTTTTTTTCCCCCCCTTTTAAAAAACCCTTTTTTAAAAATTTTTTTTAAAATTTGGTTTTTTTAAAAAACCCTCCCCCCCCCCCGGGGGGTTTAAAAAACCCAAAAATTTTTTTTTTTTCCCCCGGCCCAAAAAAGGGGAAATTTTTTTAAACCAAAGCCCGGAAAAAAAAAAAAGGGGGCCCCCCAAAAAAAGGAAAACAAAAAAAAAGGGAAAAATAATTTTTTCCCCCAAAAAAATTTGGGTTTTTTCCCCCCGGGGGGGGGGAAAAAAAATTTTTTCCCCCTTTGAAAAAAATTTTTTTTTAAAAAAAAAAAAACCCCCCCTTTTAAAAACCCCTTTACCCATTTAAAAAAAAAAAAACCAAAAAAAAAAAAAATTAAAAAAACCCCCTTTTAAAAAAAAATTTTTTTGGGGGGGCCCCCCCGGAAAAAACCCCCCCCAAAATTTTAAAAAAACCCGGGACAGGGACTTTCCCCCAAAAAGGGTTTTTTGGGGAAAAAAAAATTTTTTCCCCCCCAAAAAAAATAAAAAAAAAAAAAAAAAATTTTTCCCCCCCCCAAAAAACCCCCCAAAGGGGGAAAAAAAAAAAAAAAAAAATTTTTTTTTTCCCGGGTTTTTTAAAAGGACCCCCCCCAAAAATTTTGCCCCCCTTTTTTTGGGGGGCCCCCTTTTTAACAAAACCTTCCAAAAAAATTTCCCCTTTCCCCCCCTTTTTTTTTCCCAAAAAAAATTTTCACTTTTTTTTTTTTTTAACCCCCCTTTTTTAAAAAAAACCCCCCCCGGGGTTTTTTCCCCCCAAAAAAATTTTTCCCCCCCTTTTTTTTTTCCCCCAACCCGGGGGCCCCCCCCAAGGCCAAAAAATTTTTTGGGTTTTTTTTTTTTAAATTTTTTTTTTTAAAAAAAGGGTAAAACCCGGGAAAAATTTTTTCCCCCCTTTTTATTTAAAGCCCCCCCCCCCCGGGGGGGCCCCCGGGGGGGAAAAAGGGGAAAGGGGGAAATTTTCCCCCCCCCCAAAAAAACCCCCACCCCCCTTAAAGGGGGTTTTAAAAATTTAAAAATTTTTAAAAAAAAAAACCCCCCCCCCCCCTTTTAAAACCCCTTTTTAAAAACCTTTTTAAAAATTTTTTTTGGGGGGGATTTCCCCTTTTTTCCCCCTTTTAAAAGGTTTGGGGAAAAAATTTTTTTTCCAAAACCTTGCCCCCCCCCAAAATTTAATTTTTTTTTAAAAAAAAATTTTCCCCCCCATTCCCCCCCGGGGGTTTTACTAAAAATTAAAAGGAAAAAAAATTTTTTTTTTTAAAAACCCCCCTTTTTTCCCCCCCCTTTTAAAAGGGGGAAAATTTTTTAAAAAATTTAAAAAAAAATTTAAAATTTTCCCAAAAAAAATTTTAAAAAATTTTTTTAACCGTTTTAAAAAAAATTTTTTCCCCCCTTTTTTAAAACCCAAAAACCCTTTAAAGGAAAAAAAAAAAATTTTTTTACCCCAAAACCCCCCAAAAAAATTTTGGGTAAAAATTTAAATTTAAAAAAAAATTTTTTCCCCAAAAAATTTTTTAAAAAAAAAAGGGGGGAAAAACCCCCCTTTTTTTTTTAAAAAAAACCCCCCGGGGGCCCCTAAAACCAAAAAGGGTTTTTTTTCCCCCTTTTTTTTAAAAAAGGGTTTTTTAAAAAAAGGGGGTTTGGGTTTTTAAAAGGGGGGGAAAAAGAAAACCAAAAAACCCCCCCCTTTTTAAAAAAAAAACCCCGGGGGTTTTTTTAAAAAACCCCCAAAAAAAATTTTTTTTGAAAATCAAAACCAAAAAAACCCCAAAAAACCCCGGGAAATATACCCCTTTTTTCCCAAAAAATTTTTTTTACAAAAAATTTTTTTTTTTGGGGTTTTTTAAAAAAAGGGGAAAGGGTTTTTAAAATTTTTAAAAAAACCCCTTTATTTTTTTTTTTTCCCCCCCACCCCCCCTTTTTTTTTTAAAAAAAAACCTTTTTTTTTTTTTCCCCCCCCGGGCGTTTTTTTTTAAAAAACCCCGGGGCCCCCCAAAATTTTTGGCCTTTTTTTGGGGTTTAAAAATTCCCCAAAACCCTTTTTTTTCCCCGCCCCTTTTTTGGAAATTTTTTTTTGGGGGAAAAACCCCAAAAAAAAAATTTTTTTTTTTTAAAAAAAAAAAAAATTTTTTTTTTTTGGGAAAAAAAAACCCCCCCCTTTAACCCCCCCTTTTACCTTTAAAAATTAAAACCCGGTTTTCCCCTTTTATTTTTTCCCCCCCAAACCTTTTTTTAAAAAAGGACCCTTTTTTTAAAAAAAAAAAAAAAAAAAAATTTTTTTTTCCCCCCCCCCTTTTTTTTTTTTTTCCCCCCCCCCTTTTTTTTTTTTTAAAAAATTTAAAAAAAAACCCCCCAAAACCCCCCCCTTTTAAAAGGGGGCCCCCTTTTTCAATTTTTTTAAAAATTTAAAAAAAAAAACCCCCCCCCTTTTTAAAAAATTTATGAAATTTTTTTTTTTAAAAAAAGGGGTTTTTCCCCCCGGGGGGTTTTCCCCCCAAAGGGGGGGGTTTTTTTTTTGGGGGAAAAAAAAATTTTTTTTAAAAAATTTTTTTTTTTTTTAATTTCCCCCTTTTTTTTTTTTAAAAATTTTTTTTTCCCCCCCCTTTTTTTTTTTTCCCAAAAAAAACCCCCCCCGGGGCCCCCCCCTTTTGGAATTTTTTAAAAAGGGGGGGAAAAAATTTCAAAAACCCCCCTTTTTTTTAAAAAAAAGGGGGGGAAAAAAAAACCCCAAAAACCAAAAGGGGGGGGGTTTTTTTTTTTTAAAAAAATTTTTTTTTTAAAAGGAAATTTAATTTTAAAAAATAAAAAAAAAATTTTTTAAAGGGGTTCTTTTACCAAAATTTAAATTAAAATTTGGGGAAAAACCCCCAAAAAAAGGGGTTTCCTTTTTTTTTTTCCCCCTTTTTTTAAAAAAATTTTAAAATTTTTTTTTGGGTAATTTTAAAAAAAAGGAAAAAAAATTTTTTTTTTTTTTTAAAAAAAATTTTTTAATTTTTCCCCTTTGGTTTTTTAAAACCCCCGGGTTTCCCCTTTTTTTTTCCCCCCCCCGGGAAAGGGGGGCAAACCCCCCGGGGCCCCCCTTTTTTCCCCGGCCCCCCCCCCCCTTTTTTTTTTTCCCTTCCTTTTTAAAAAACCCTCCCCCCCAAACCCGGGGTTTAAAACCCCCCTTTTTTCCCCCCCCCCTTTTTTTCCCCTTTTTTTTTTCCCTTTTTTTTTTCCCCTTTTTTTTTTTCCCAAATTCTTTTAATTTTTTCCCTTTCCCCCCCAAAAAAATTTTTTGTTTTTTTTTTAAAAAATTTTTTTGGGGGAAGCCCCCCTTTTTTTAAAAAAAAAGGGGGTTTTTGGGTTTTTAAATTCGAAAACCAGCCTTTTTTTTTAAAATTAAAAAACCCCCTTTTTTTTAAAAAAATTTTTTCCCCCCCTTTTTTAATTTTTTCCCCCAAAAATAAAAAATTTCCAAAAAAATTTTTTAAAATTTTTTTTAAAAAAACCCCCCCTTTTTTTAACCTTTTTCCCCCCCCAAAAATTTCCCTTTTTTTTAAACCCTTTTAAATTTTCCCCCTTTTTTAAAACCCCCCGGGGGGAAAAAAATTTTTTTTAAAAAAAAATTTCCCTTTTTTAATTTTTTAAAAAAAATCCCCCTTAAAAAAACCCCCCTTTCCCCCAAAAAAAATTTTTTAAAGGGTTTTTAAAAAACCCCCAAAAAAAACCTTAAAAATTTCCCCCCCTTAAAAAACCCCTTTTTTTTTGGGGCCCCGAAATTTTAAATTTTAAAAAAAAAAAAAATTTTTTTTTTTTTTAAAAAAAAACCCCCCCTTTAAAGGGTTTTTTCCCGGGAATTTTTTTTAAAAAAAATTGGTTTTTATTTTTTTTTTTAAAAAAAAAAAATTTTTTTTTTTAAAAAATTTTTTGGTTTTTAAAAAAAAACCCGTTTTGGTTTTTTGGGAAAAGGTTTTTTTAAAAAAAAAAATTAAAAAAAAAAAAAAAAAAATTCTTTCCCCCCAAAATTTTTTTTGGGTTTTTTTTGGGTCCAAAAAAAAACCTTTGGCCGGGTTAAAAAGGGAAAAGAAAAGGGTTTTTTTTTTTAAAAAAAAAAATTTTTTAAACCCCCCCCCCTTTAAATTTTTTTAAAATTTTTTTTCCCCCCCCAAATTAAAAAAAAGGGTTTCCCCTTTCCCACCCCAAAAAAACCCTTTTTTAAATTTTTTTTAAAAAAAAAATTTTTTTTTTACCCCCCCCCCCTTTTTTTTTTTTCCCCCCCCCTTTTTTTTCCCTTTTCCCCCCCCCCTTTTTTTTTAAAAAAAGGGTTTCGTTTTTTTTTTTCCGCCCCCGGGGGTTTTTCCCCCGGGGGGCCTTTTTTTCCCCTTTGGGCCCCCGGGTTTTTAAAAATTTCGTTTTTTAAAATTTTTCCCTTTTTTTTAACCCAACCCCCTTTCCCCCCTTTTTAATTTTATTTTTGGGGTAAAAACCAAAACCCCAAAAAAAAAAATTTTTAAAACCCCCGGGGGAAACCCAAAAAAACCCCCCTTTAACCCCTTTTTTTTTTTTTTCCCCCCCTTAAATCCCAAAAACCCTTTTTGGGCCCCCCTCCCTTTTTTTTTTTTTCCCCCCCCCCTTTTTCCCTTTTTAAATTTTTTACCCGGGGGGGGGGTTTTTTTTGGGGTTTTTTTTTTAAAACCCCCCAATTTTTCCCCCCCCTTTTTAAAAATTTCCCCCTTTTTTTTAAAACCCCCCAAAAAATTTTTGGAAAAAAAAGGCCTTTTTTTTTTGGTTTTTTTTTTGGGTTTTTTCCCCCTTTCCCCTTAAAAAAAAAAACCCTTTTTTTTTTTTAAAAAAAAAATTCTTTTTTTTTTGGCCCCTTTTTTTTCCCGGGCCAAAAAAAACCCCAAAAAGGGAAATTAAAAAAAATTTTTTTAAAAACCTTTTTAAAAAAAAATTTTTTTTAAAAACCCAAAACCCATTTTTTTTTTTTTCCTTCTCAAAAAAAAATTTTTTTTATTTTTAAAAAGGGTTTTTTTTGGGGTTTTTTCCTCCCCTTTTGTGGGGGAAATGGGGGGAAAAACCCAAATATATTTTTTTTAATTTTTTTTAAAAAAAAGGTTTTAAAAATTGGCCAAAATTAAAAATTTTTTCAAAAAAATTTTTCCCCAAATTTTTTTTTTTTCCCCCCCAAAAAAATTTTTTTCCCAAAACCCAAATTTTTTTTCCCTTTTTTAAATTTTTTTTTTGGGGGGGCCCCCCAAAAAAACCCCCCCTTTCCCCCTTTATTTTTAAAAATTTTTTTTTTTTTCCCCCAAAACCCCTTTTTTTTTTAAAAAAAAATTTGGGGGGGCCCCCGGTTTAAAAAAACCCCCCTTTTTTTTTTTTTTCCCCTTTTTTTTTTTTTCCCCCGGGGGGGCAAAAAAAATTTTTTGGGTTTTTTCCGGAAATTATTTCCCCCCTTTTTAAATTTTTTTTTTTAAAAAATTTTTTTTTTTTTTTTTTTTGGGAAAGGGGGGGGGGGGGGGGCCCCCCCCTTTTTTTTTTAAAAAAATTTTTTTAAAAAGGCCCCAAAAAAAACCCCCAAATTTTTGTTAAAAAAACCGGAACTTCCCCCCCAAAAAAAAAAAAAAAAATTTTTTTTAACCCCCCTTTTTTTTTTTTTTTTTTCCCCCCTTTTTTTAAAAAAAAAAAATTTTTTTAAAAATTTTTTTAAAGGGTTTTTAAAATTAACCCCCCCCCTTGGGGAAAAAAAAAAAAATTTTTTTTTTCCCCTTTTTTTTTGGGTTTTTTAAATTTTTTTTGGGCCCCCCCCAAGGGGAAAAAAACCCCAAATTTTTCCCCCTTTTTCCCTTTTTCCCAAAAAAAACCTTTTTTTTTTGGGGGTTTTGGGGGGCCCCCCCCCGGGGGTTTAAACCCCCCAAAAAGAAATTTTTTTTTTTAATTTTTTTGGGGGGGCCCCCAATTTTCCCCTTTTCCCAATTTTTCCTTTTTTTTTTTAAAAAAACCCAAGGGAATTTAGGGGTTTTTTTGGGGGGGGGCCCCCCCGGGGGGGTTTTTTTCCCCCGGGTTTTAAAAAATTTTTTTGGGCCCTTTTCAAAACCCCTTGCCCCAAACCCCTTTTTGGGGGAAATTTTTTTCCCGGGGGGCCCCCCCCTTCCCTTTTTTCCTTTTCCCCTTTTTCCCTTTTCCCTTTTTTATTTTTTTTTTTTTAAAAAGGGCTTTTTTTGGGGGGTTTTAAAAAAGGGGGTTTTTTCCCCTTTTTAAACTTTTTTTTTTTCCCCCCCCTTTTTTTGGGAAAAAAAACCCCCCCAAAAATTTTTTTAAAAAGGCCCCTTTTCCCTTTTTTTTTTTAAAAAAATTTTCCCCTTTTTTGGTTTTTAACCCCTTAAAAAAGGGGGGTTTTTTTTTTTTTTAAAAACCCCCCTTTTTTTCCCCTTTAAAAACCCCCGGGGGGGTTTTTTTTTTTTTTAAAAAAAAAAGGGGTTTTAAAAAAAATTTTTTTTTTCCCCCTTTTTTTTTTTTTTTTTTTTTTAAAAAAAGTTTTTTTTTAAATTTTTTTCCCCTTTTTTTTTCCCCGGGGGGAAAAAAATTTTAAAAAGTTTTTTTTAGCCCCAAAATTTTTAATTTTAAATTTTGGGTTTTAAAGGGGCCCCCGGGGGTTTTAAAAAATTTTTCCAAAAGGGAAGGGGGGTTTTTTTAAAAATTTTTTAAAAAAAAAAAATTTTTAAACCCAAAATTTTTTTTTTTTTTTTAAAAAAAACCCCGGGGGGCCAAAAAATTTTAAAAAAATTTTTTTTAAAAAAGGGGGCCGGGCCAAAAAATTTTCCGGGTTTGGTTTTTTAAAAAAAAAAGGGGGGTTTTAAAATTTTTCCTTTTTAAAAAAATTTTTTTCCCCCCCTTTTTTTTTTTTAAAAAAAAAATTTTAACCCCCCTTTTTTGGAAAAAAATTTTTTTTTTCCCCCCAAAAAAGTTTTTTTTTAAAAAATTTTTTTTTTTTTTCCCCCCTTTTTCCCCAAAATTTTTTAAAAGGGGGGGTTTTTTTTTCCAAAGGAAATTAAAAAATTTTTTTCCCCCCCCCCCCTTTTTTTTTTCCCCCAAAAAAAAAATTTTTTTTTGGCCCCCAAAAGGGTTTAACCCCTTTTTTTAAAAATTTTCCAATTTTTTTCTTTTTTTATACTTTTTAAAAAAGGGTTTTTTTTTTCCCCATTTTTTTTAAAGGGAAACTTTTTTTTAAAAAAAATTTTTTTTTTAACCCCAAAAAAATTTTTTTTTTTAAACCCCCCTTTAAAACCCCCTTTATTTTTTTAAAACCTTTTGGAAAAGGGGCCCCCCAAAAAAAGGTTTTTTCCCCTTTTAAAGGGCCCCTTTGGTTTCCCCCCAAATTTTTTTTTTTTTCCCCCAAAAAAATTTTTGGGCCCCCTTTGGGGAAAATTTTTTTTAAAAAAAAGGCCCCCCCAATTTTTTTTTTAATTTTTTTATTTTTTTTTTTTTTTGGTTTTTTTTTTTTTTTTTTTTTTTTTTTTTTTTTTTTTTTTTTTTTTTTTTTTTTTTTTTTTTTTTTTTTTTTTTTTTTTTTTTTTTTTTTTTTTCCTTTTTTTTTTTTTTTTTTTTTTTTTTTTTTTTTTTTAATTTTTTTTTTTTTTTTTTTTTTTTTTTTTTTTTTTTTTTTTTTTTTTTTTTTTTTTTTTTTTTAATTTTTTTTTTTTTTTTTTTTTTTTAAAAAACCCCCCTTTTTTTTTAAAAAAAAATTTGGGGGGAAAAAAAATTTTTTTAAAAGGGGAAAATTTTCCCCTAAAACCTTTTCCTTTAAGGGAAACCCCGGGCCCCCCCGGTTTTTTTTTTTTAAAAGGTTTTTTTAAAAAACCCCTTTTTTTTCCCTTTTTTTTCCCCCCCCAAAAAACCCCCCCAAAAAAATTTTTTCCCCCAAATTTTTTAAAAAAAAAACCCCCCCCTTTTTTTTTTTTAAAAGGTCCAAGGGGTTTTATTTTTTTCCCCCAAAAAAAATTTTCCCTTTTCCCCCCAAAAAACCCAGTTTTTTTTTTTTTTTTTTAAAAATTTTTCCTTTTTAAATTTTTTTTAAAAATTTTTTTTTTTTGGGGGTTTAAAAAAATTTTTTTTTTCCCCCCCTTTTGGGGGTTTTTTTTTTTTTAAACCAAAATTTTTTTCCCCTTTTTAAAAAACGGGGGGTTTTTTTTTTTTTTTAAAAAAAAACCCTTTTTTTTTTTGTTTTTTTAAAATTTTAAAAAGGAAAAAAATTTAAAATTTTTTTTTTCCCCTCCTTTTTTAAAAAATTGTTTTTTCCCCGCCCCCCTTTTTTAAATTTTTTTTTTTTTTTTAAAAGGGAATTGGGGGGGGTTTTTTTTTTGGGGGAAAAAAAAAAGGGAAAAAGGTTTTTTTTTAAATTTGCCAAAATTTTAAAACCTTTTTTCCCCCGGGGGGTTTTTATTTTTTTTTTTTTTTCCCCCAAAAAAAATTTTTTTTTTTTTTTTGGGGGGTTTTTTTTTAAATTTTTTTTTTTAAAAAAAAAATTTTTTTTTAAAAAGGGGGGGAAAAAAAAAAAAAAAAAGGGGCCCAAAAAAAACTTTTTTTTTGGGGGCCCCCAAAAAAAACCCCGGTAAAAACGGAAATTTTTTTCAAAAAAAAAAACAAAAAAACCCCCAAATTTTAAAAAAAAAATTTTTTTTTTAAAAACCCAATTTTTTTTTTAAAAAATTTTTTTAAAAAAAAAACCCCCCCTTTTTTTGGGGAAAAAAACCCCCTCGCCACCCCCCCCCCCCCTTTTTTTTTTTTTTTTTTAAAAAACCCCCCCCCCAAATTTTTTTTTTTTTCCCCGGGGCCCGGGTTTTGGGAATTTTTAAAAAAAAAAAGGGGGAAATAACCCCCCGGGCCCCCCTTTTTTTTTCCCCCCCTTTTTTTTTTTTCCCCCCCCCCTTTTTTTGTTTTAAACCCCCCAAAACCCCCAATTTTTAAAACCCCCCCAAAAAAATTTTTTTTTTTAAATTTTTTTAAAAAAAATTTTATTTTTTTTTTTAAATTTTTTTTGGGGAAAAAGGGCCAAATTTTTTACCCCCCCCAAAAACCCTTTTTTAAAATTTTCCCCCGGGAAAAAAACCCCCCAAAAAAAAGGGAAACTCCCAAAACCCCAAAAGGAATTTCAAAATTTTCCCCCCCAAAAAAACCCCCAAAAAAAGGGTTTTTAAAAAAAAAATTTTTTAAAAAAAATTTTTTGGGGGGGGAAAAAAATTTTCCCCCTTTTTTTTTTTTGGGAAAAACCCCCCCAAAAAAAAAACCCCCCCCCCAAAAATTTTTTCCCTTTTTTAAAAAACAAAAATTTTGGGGGTTTTAAATTAAAAAAACCCCAAAAAAAGGATTTGGTTTCCCCCCCCGGGGGGGGGGCCCCCCCCGGGGGGTTTTTTTGGGGCCCAAAAAAAAAAAAACCCCCCCCCTTTTTTTTCCCCCTTTTTGGGGGGGAAAAAAAAAAATTTAAAAAAATTTTTTTCCCCCCCTTTTTTTTTAAAAAAAGGGGGCCCAAAACCCCTTTTTTCCCCCCTTTTTCCCTTTTAAGGGGTTAAAAAATTTTTTTTGGTTGAACCCCTTTTTTTTTTTTGGCCCCCAAAAAGGGGGTTTTTTTTCCCCTTTTGTTTTTTCCCCCCGGGGGCCCCCCCCTTTTTTTTTTTAAATTTTTTTCCTTTTTTTTTTTTTCCCCCGGGGGGGTTTTTTTTTAAAAACCTTTTTTGGGGGGGCCCAAAAAAAAAAAACCCCTTTTCCCCCCCTTTTGGGGGCCCCCCCAAACCACCCCCCCCTTTTTTTTTCCCCCCCCCCCCAAAAATTTTGGGGGTTTTTTTCCCCTTTTAAAAAATTTTCCAAAAATTTTTTTTAAAAAGGGGGGCCCCCCCCCCCCCTTTTTTTTTCCCGGGGGGGGGCCCCCCGGGGGCCCCCAAAAAACCCCCCCCAAAAAATTTTTGGGGTTTTTTTTTTTCCCCCCCCCCTTAAAAAAAACCCCAAAAAGGGGGAAAAAAAAAAAAAATTTTTTTAAAAAAAAAAAACCCCCAGGGAAACCCTTTTTTTTTGGGGACCAAAAAAAGGAAATTTTTTTTGGGAATTTTTTTTTTTTTCCCCCCGGGGCCTTTTTTAAAATTTTTTAAAAGGCCCTTCCCAAAAACCCCTTTTTAAAAAAAAAGCATTTTTTTTTTTTTGGTTTTTTTTTTTTTAAAATTTTTTTCCCTTTTTAATTTTCCCCAAAATAAAAAAATTTTAAACCCAAAAAAAAAAAAATTTTTCCCCCCCCCCCGGGCCCCCTTTTTTTAAAAAAAAGGGTTTCCCGGTTTTTTTTTTTTCCCTTTTTAGTTTTTTTTTTTTTTTTCCCTTTAAAAAAAAATTTTTTTTTTTTAATTTTTAAAAAAAATTTTAAAAAAACCCCCCCCCCGGGGGGGGGTTTTTTTTTCCCCTAAAAATTTTTTAAAAAAAAAAAATTTTTAAATTTTTCCCCCTTTTTTTCCCCCCCCTTTTTTAAAAATTTGGGGGTTTATTTTTTTTTTTTTTTTTTTTTTTAAAATTTTGGAAAAAATTTTTTTTTTTTTTTAAAAAAACCCCCCCCTTTAATTTTTTGGGAAAAAATTTTTTTTTTTTTTTAAATTTTTTTTTAAAAAAACCCCAAAAGGGGAAACCAATTTTTTTTTTTAAAATTTTTTTAAAAATTTTTTTTTTGGGGGGGCCCCCTTTTTTTTCCCCCCCCAAAAAAAATTTTTTAAAAATTTTTTTTCCCCCCCTTTTTTTTTTTTTGGCCCAATTTTTAATGCCCCCTTTTTTTTGGGGGGCCCCCCTTAAAAAACCCCCCAAAACCCAAAAAAAATTTTTTTTTAAAAAATTTTTTTTTTGGGGGGGGGGGGAAAAATTAATTGGCCAGGTTTCCCTTTTTAAAAAACCCCCCTTGTTTTCCCCCCCCCCTTTTTCCCCCCTTTTTTTTTTTCCCCCCCTTTAAAAAAAAACCCCCCGGGGAAAGGGCCCCCCCCAAAAAAAAAAAATTTTTTCCCCCCATTGGGGGGGGAAATTTTTTTCCCAAAAAAATTTTTTAAAAAACCCGGGGCTTTTTTTTTAAAAAAAATTTTTAAAAAAAATTTTTTTTTTAAAAATTTAAAATTTTAAAACCAAAAAAAAAAAACCCCCTTTTTCCCCCCCCCAAAAAATTTTTTTTTTTTTTTCCCCAAAAAAGGGGGGTTTTTTTTTAAGGGTTTTTAATTTTAAAAAATTTTTTAAAAAACCCAAAATTCAACCCCCCCTTTAAAACCCAAACCTTTTTAAAAATTTTTTTTTTCCCCCTTCCCCCTTAAATTTTCCCCCCCAAATTCCCCCAAAAGCCCCCGGGGGAGGGGGGAAAAACCCCAAAAAATTTTTTGGGGGGAAACCCTTTTTTTTTTAAAAATTTTAACCCCCCCCCCCCCAAAAAGGGGCCAGGGGAACCCCCCCCAAACCCCCAAAACCTTGGAAAACTTTGGAAAATTTCCCCCTTTTGGCCAAAAAAAAAGGGGGTTTAAAAAAATCCCCAAAAAAAAAACCCCTAATTTTTTTTAAAACTTAAATTTTTTTTTAAAAATTTTTCCCTTTTTAAAATTTTTTTTTTTGGGGGGAAAAAACCCCAATAATTTTTTTGGGTTTAAAAAAAACTTTTTGGGGACCCCTTTTTTTTTTTAAAAAAAATTTTCCTTTTTTGGGGGCGGGGTTTTTTTGGGGGGGGAAATTTTTCCCCCCCCAAAAAACCAATGGGGAAGGTTTTTTTCCCCCTTTTTTAAAAATTTTTTTCCCCCCCGGGGTTTTTAAAAGTTTGAAAAAACCCCCCCTTTTAAACCAAAAAATTTTTTAAAAAATTTTTTTTTTCCCCCTTTTTTTTAAATAAAATTTTTTTAAAAACCCCCGGGGGGAAAAAAAACCCTTTTTTTTTTTTAAAAAAAAATTTTTCCAAAACCCTTTTTTTAAAAAATTTTTTTTTTTAAAAAAATTTTCCTTTTTTTTTTTTTAAAAAAAAAAAATTTTTGGAAAATTTTTTTTTTTTTTCCCATTTTTCCCCGGGGTTTGGGGAAAAAAAAAAAAAAATTTTTTTAAAAAATTTTTTGGCCCCCCCCATTTCCGGGGGTTTTTTTTAAAAAATTTTTAAATTTTTTAAAAATTTTCCCTTTTTTTTCCCCCCCGGGGAAAACCAAAAATTTTTTTTTTTAAAAATTGAAAAAAAACCCCGGGCCCCCCAAAAATTTTTTTTTTTTTCCCCCCCCCAAAATTTTTTTAAAATTTTTTTTGGGGCGGGGAAAAACCTTGTTCCCTTTTGGGAAAAAAATTTTAAGAAAAATGGCAAAAAAAGGGAAAAACTTTTTGGGGGTTTTTTTTTTTAAAAAAAGCCCCCTTTTTTTTTTAAAAAAAAACCCCCCTTTCCCTTTTTGGGGGAAAAAAAAAATTTTTTTTTTTTTTTTTTTTTGGGGACCCCCGCTCCCTGTTCAAATTGGACCCCGACTTTAGTCATCATTTTTTTTGGATCTAAAAGTTTGTCGCATACCCCCTTTGTCATTCACTATACCTGAAGTTGACGGATCTTTTTTTGGCGTAGGCTCTTTGCTACCCACTAAGCTCGGGGCTGACACAATTGTCCACATTTTCTATCGATACAATATACTGTTCGTCTTTACATTCTTCTGAAAATTAGTGTACAAGCCAAGTCTTCAGGGCCACCCTGGCTACACAGGGAGATTGACAACGCGTACATTCGACATTGAACATCGGAACCCTTTACAGATCCGCCGTTACTTTAATTATCGCCCCGAAAATTTCGAAAAGGACATCGTCTATGACCTGATAGCTGTCGAAATTCCACTAGGCCCAATTCTTTACTTTTTAAATTTAGACTATGAAATGTAAATCCGAGTATTTCCCGAATCATGGCACATTTGCTTTCATTTCCAAATTTACAATTTTTTAGAAAAAACCCCTGTTCTTAACCAATCGACTTTCAGTTAAATTTTTCAGGGAAGGGGGTTTAATTTAAAGGGTCTTAGTACCATAATACCCTGAAATTTCTTCCAACATAGGTTCCTCGTTCCTTCCTAAATTTTTTACAGATCCATCTCCATACCATTAACAGGTTCAGCAACTACATCACTAAATATTTTCGTAAGCAATTTTTTAAAACTAAATATATTATTTACACTAAGTATTATAGAAACGATATTACGTTAGAAAAGCAACGAAAATGACTAAAAAGACTTAACTGCTACTAGTAAACGATAATTTATTATTTAGATCAAAAAAATAATTACAAAATAGTTAATAACGTTGATTAAAATAAATAAAAATAAAAATATTTTACGTATTAAGATTGAATTATTTTACTCCAAGTAATAACCCAATAGACGTAATTAAGAAAAATGTTTATTATTTTGAAGGGAATAATTTAATGTATTTTTGTATGATAGTAAAACTGAGACTTCAACACGTCTCATCTCCCTGACCTCCCCGCACCCCCGGATCTGACGAGAGATAGAAGGAAGGAGTGCTGGCCTCTCAGTTCCACCCAATCAGAGCGCTTAGATACTAATTTTGAAATCCAATCAAGGACGCGCTTATTCCACCATGGGGGAACGCGGAATTTTTCCCTTGTTCAAAACTGCTAACTCAAACTCAGTCTATTTATGTTACAGACTTCCTACTGATGACGTCACCCCCACCACATATTGCTCACTGTGGGGTTGGCGGGGGTGAAGAGTGCCAACATGGGAATAGTTGTTTAGAAATAGTATAATAAATTAAAATTTTTAAACCCCAAAAAAAATGTTTTATTTTAAACACTGGAACCTCCGATGGCTCACCTCATATCATCACACAATAAGGTACGATTCGTCTTTAAATTTTTCTCTTGTTTAGTTTACCTTCCCGGGCCCAATTTCACAATTGAGGGGTTATGTTCCCGCAGTTCCCCCCCAAACATCATGGCGGCAAGCCATAATTGAATACGCGAAACCAAGAAAGTGAGGTTAGGGTTAAACCCTTTCCCCCGCCCCAAAATTTTTTCCCCCCTCGCCGCCCCAATATTGGAATTTTCCCTCCGTTTCCTCTTTCCCCCTCAGGAGTGTAGGACCCAACCCAAATCACCGATTTTATACCGAAAAACACCGATTTTGACACCCCCCCCAAACACTCTTATTTGTAGTTAAAGATTTTAGATATAGTCCCAAATTTTGAAATAAAAAAAACACATCTAAAAGACTGTTTTATGTAATTTTGAATGCTTGTTTAAATAAATATATCTAAAACAATCATTTAAAATTAATTGACATCTAATCTTTTCATACTATAGACAAAATGGAAACAAATTTAAAAAACCTTAGTATGATATATATAAATCGAACATAAAAATTTGGTTCACAGCTACAACTTTAAACAAAATAAATAAAGAGTAAAAAAATGTTTGAGCATTACAAAGGACAACAAATTCTCTGGCTATCTTTTTAAAGGGTTTTTACAGTTTGCCGTATTGGGGGGGGGGGGGTTGGGGGGGGGGGGTGATGAAAAACTGAAATTACTTCTATGTCAATTTTCTTATTCAAATTATAATATTCGGTTTAATAACAGACATAAAACTCTGTCTAATAGACTAATGTTTAATGGCGATAATATAACACTTTATCTAATCTTCCTACCAAAAATATTTGCAATAAGTCTGTTTTATTAACGTAAATCATCTTAACTTGTTAAAATTAATAATATGTTTTGTAAATTGCACAATCGACAAGCACTTAAATCAAAAGATATTAAAAAACAAAATATGTAATTTTTTAAAAATTTTTGTAAAAATAAAAATATCCTTCTTTATTTCACAAGGATAGTAAATTATTCCCTGAGGCCCCCAAATACTAGAGAAACAGTGGAAATGCCTCCACCTTTGGATAACTTTGCATCGCTTTAACGTGGGCGTTCCGAATCGTTTTTTCAAGGAACTTCGGGTTTTCCATATCATTTGGTTTCTCGGATAATATCTGGTTTTCCCCTATACCCAAACAACACGGTACAATAGTTTCTTTCCCAGCTAGGGGTTATTTTGGTTTTTAAAGCTATTATTATAAGCTTGTTTTCACCAAAATTTTGTACTGATACATAAGAATAGAAATTATCCATTCCCAATATATTTAATTTTTAAGTCTGTTAATAGGGACCATGTCTTGGTTAAACCATTAAATGTTCATTTTCATGTAATCAAAGTAATCCTTAAATTAATACAATAATCTTTCCCTTAAAATAAGTATATAAAAAAAACCCTTGAGCTGGACCATTGTTTTTTAATAAACTCGACATTTGCATCATAATATTGACACGGATATATTTGGGTTTAAAAGATAACTGAACAAGTTTACATTCCACTGAAAATGATAACCAACTATCGAGACATCTTAAATACAAGTTTATCAAATTTAATCCCTAAGTGAATAAAAAAAATATGTAATATAATTAGGTAACCCCTTTAAGAAATACATAAAAAATTTAATAAACGTAAAAAATTAAAAGCAATTTAAAAAATTTAATATTGTTGGAAACAATAAATTTCTTTTAAACATCGTGGATCAAAAATTAAAATATGTAATCAAACATCGCAACCCGTTATACTGTTCTTTGTTTTAAGATACGCCCCATGGCAGAGAGCAAATCATACAATCTTTACAAAATCCTTGCTAATAGGGAATGTTATTTTTATGTGGGTTTTCCTAAAAATTCACTCTTTAATACTCTTAAACATATATTTAATTTATGTTGCGTCAAACTACGTACATTCCATAATGTCGATTGGGGGAATCACAGAGGCATATTAATCGTAATCTATACTGCAATTTTAAACCGTTTTTGAACACCTAAAGAAGAGAAAAATTTCCAAATCTAGAAAACGTGGGTTTATATTTTTTTACATTAAAAATTATTTAAAAACTCTATATTCTAATTTCTATATACTACAAGAGGTAGGCAAAATTACAAACATTTTTAATATCTCATCCGTACGAGTAGTAAACTCCCCAAATTGTTCACGGTTTTTGTGGCTCCGTGATTGTAGTTTGTCTGCAATAGCCAGAGTTTAAGTTGCTCTTCACAAAACCTGCCTCCACTAATATCGACCGATATTACTTTACGTCCAAAATATGACGTACTAAATCATATAAAAGTTCATCAGATAGTACCTATGATTCCTTTTTTATGGACTGATGACAAAATTCACATTAATTTGAAACTTTTAACTGTCTAAATGTCAGCAAAGGGAAAAAAAGCCCAAAAGCCGCTAAAGGAACAAAGAACTGACTCCCTTCATTTTTTTAGAGGGAATTTATGTTTTTAGCTTTTTCCCTAACAATTGTCTAAAGGTTCTTATTTTTGTTAGACAAGAAAAGAATGTAGGACGTCTCAATAAAAAAGTAAATTTTATACATGTGAGTTTAAAAAGTACGAAACACTCCCGTAATGAAATAAAATATGCGACGGCAAAACTGTGATACTCTTTCACAAACCATAGAAATAAACGTTTTAGTCACCTGTACTAAATACAGAACCATTTAATTGACAAAAGGGTTCTTGATATAAGAAAAAAAACAGTGGAATCTATCTCATCACAACTCAGTAAAAAAAAAATATGCAGTTCACATTGTAATTAAATTAGGGAAAATTTAAATTGAGGAGAAACCGTGGATGTGAACATTAAAGGGAAGACAAATAACACCAAATAACACCATTTTCCATACAACTCCACACCTGACTTCATAATGATTTAAACCGTAGCAGGCAGCAACAAAGCGTCCCACTCATTTTTATAAATTGAATAATACAGCACTGTATACTACAATAATTTGGGGGTCGTTAGTTTAAAAAATATTACAATTTTCAATTTCAATATTTCTTTGATTCATCTCATATCTTAGCAAAAATTTAAAGTTTTAATACTGGAAATTGTAAAATAAAGTCAGAAATAATTGTACATTATAATCCTTATACTGTAAATGTTATAATACGTATTTTCTTATGGGAACGTACAAAACTTTATTATACCTTTTATAACGTAATTTGGTAATCAACAGTTTTAAAATGTTAAAATTATAAAAAAATTTTCGAAATTTCCATTGCACAAACTTTTTTACTTAATTTTCTTTAACTTAAGTATACAAAAATTTGAAATTCTACATAGCACTCCTTACACTACAGAAATTCAATTTAAAACCGACCATGACTAAAGAAATATCTTGATCAGCTTGTACCATCAAACACCAAAAACTCTAATCTTTCCAAACTATCTTTTATCAATACTGGCATTTGAATAATTTTTATAACTGCAAATTCTTTCTGTAAACTGAGAGTTTTGTTCCTTTTTTAAAATAAGGAATCAATAACTCCTGCACTTTTAATTTTCTGCGCCCTTCACACCCAAAAATACCAGTTTATTATGTCTCGTATATTGGGAAAACGTTCCCTTTGATATCCTGAAATATCAAAAAAAACTACTTTGAACATTGCAGTTTTTTATTTTTAAACTTTTTAAATAAAAAGTATTATCAGTTTAAAATTTATCAAATTTTTGCAACTAAATTTTATATAAAAAAAAAAATTAAATAGTTTTTAAAATTATAGAAATAAGGGTATCTTATTTAAAAATCGGTTATTATAAAAACCCGATTTTAAAATACATTCGTATTTTTTAAAATAAAGTAATAAGGAATACTTCCAATTTAGTTTCCCCAATATTTACATATAATATTAACAGAAAGAGAAAAAGAATTACTAACAATTTGAATCATACAATTCGAGGGGAAAAGCTGAATACTGTATTTCTTATGGATCAAAGTTAGTAACTTGGATAAAACGGAATAAAATTGATCATTGCAAAATAATGTAATAAACTTTGCACTTAGTTTGGTTTTGGATTGTTCAGGTTCTTCCCAAAAAAAATTTTTATTTTAAGAAATTTTTTATTACAATTAACAATTTTTACATTATAAACAACGTAGAACTAATTATTTTTAGGCAGTTTAACGCTGCTATGCGTCATTATTTAAATATATGATGCGTCCCCAAATATTTTTAAAAATTATGTATAGGATAATTTATATTTTATCAAGAGAATTAAAATTTGTATAATAAGTGAATTATTAGATTTGTGATCCTTCCAGCAGTGCTGAAAATTTCTTGTTGATTTGGGTTCGAGGAAGGCCCTAAAAGTCCTTTGTCACTAGGGTAGGATCATAAGAATTTTACAGGTCTGGTTGGGATAATAACCATCCATTCAGACATTGTGTTTGCTTTCCATTTTATTGGGCCAATTGTAGGTTGAAATTTAATGGTGGGGGGGGCACTTGTAGATCCTTCCGGTGGATTCAACCAGGTTTCAAGGAGTAATTTGCTGGATGCTCAAGAAAGAATTCGGTGGGAATGATTATCCTACTCTTTCCCGTATTAGAATTTTTCGTAAAAGGGTTATATTAAGATTAAAAAATTACTTTCAAAAAATTTTAAAGTTTTGTATTTTCATAAAAATTAAATCAATAAACAGTTTTTTTTTTGTTAGTTAGGTGGAGTCTTCTTAAAATTGAGTAATGTGAAAATTTAAAATTTTTAACATTTATTACAAAATTGCTTGATGATATTTCCTGTTCAGGTTTGGGGTTTAAATCAGGTAATACCTACTGATAAAAGAAATTTATTTTAGCCTTTGAATTCTATAAATATATATAGATATATATTTTAACAAGTTCCTAAAATTTAATAATACAAACAGCATTTTATTCTGGATAAATTTCAATAATCTTTTAAAAATTTGGGGGGGAAAAATTGCAGGAAATAAGTACTTTGTAAATTGATACAACTTGAGTTTAGCTGGTTGACATTGTCCCTTTGGTTCAGTTATAATTATTAATTATTACCCTTAATTTTGTTAGATTTTAATTTTTTAAAAAATCGTTTTTAATTATTTTGTTTCAAATTTTATATTTGGGAAGAAGATTAAATTTTATTTTGAAGAATTTAAATGAAATTTTAATTTTGATTTGTTTTGAAAATAAAATTAGCACTGAGAACTGAAGATACAATTATTGAATGATTTGATTCTTTTTTAATTATTTAAGGCTGACATTGAACATCTGATGGCTTTAAATAAACAAAATAAATAAATAAATTAGAATTAAAATAGATAGCTTATCGATGATCTATTATTTTGGTGAAAATTTTTATTAAAGATTTCTAAAATTTAATTGATACTGATTTAAAATTATTGGGAAATTTCCATTGGAACTTGTGCATTGTTAAAATAAAAGGTTTATTAGTTTACAACCCAATAGATCGCTCCTTATTACTAAAACAAAAATAGTTTTTAATTGGGTTTATATAGAAATTTAAACCTAACTATAAACACGTTACAAATTAAAAAAGCCCAAACAATTTCATTCATTATAGTATCTGGTCCTAAATATAATTCCCCTCACATAAACCCTTTGTTGTTTCTAACGTCGTTTTGCAACTTTTTAAATTTAATAAAAGGGGAAAAAAATTATACTAATGAAAGAGATGAAACCATATTTCTAATCAATTGAAAATGTCAAGCTCATACTAATCAGTTCGTGGTCCGGTATCCTGAATAAGGATAATCAAGCCATTTAAAATCAAAAATTTACTCAAAAACGTTAACAATTTAATTGTTATGTACAAAATTGGGGAAAGTACACAGTTTCTTAACTTATAACTGTCCCCGAAAATTTCATTAAAATTGTTTGTTTAACTTTTTTATAAGTAAATACGACTAATGTCTGAAACAAACACAGTAGAATCACTATTAGTACTAAAAATTAGATATCCCAGCTCTTAAAAATTAAACAGAGAACAATCAAGGGTTTTTTCTGGGTTTTTGAAACTTTGAGTAACACTATGTTTTTGCGCAAATATTCCTCCTCTTTGGCTCCACAACAGTCTTTCCTTTTTCCACTACGTTATGAATAATGTCCACATACTAAATAACTGGATTCGAGGGTCTTGTCAGAACGATTTCCCAAAAAACCTCGGCTCCGAAGACGTTCAAAACTTCTTCACTTTGCATCAGTTCTTAAGTCAAAGACATCCATACTACAAAGAATCTGCCAGGTTTTTTTCCCAGCGGTTTATAATTTGGTACAATGTCGAGTAAAATGTTCTTCATTTGTATCATTACTGTTCTTAATTTGTGCAATGCAATATTCAATACACTATTCCAAAAGTATCGGAAGAACAACCCCAAGTATTCTATACACGACTGTATTAATGTAATTTTTAAGTTTTCGTTGTTTTAATATTGGTGGTTTATCTTGGTAAAATTCTCCAACTTAATTTAACAAAGACTAATCCCAAAAATTATTCACTGAATACGTTTTAATAAACTATTTACTTTGTTTTATTAAATAGTTTTAATTGAGTTAGTAGAAAAATAAGTTAACTTTGGGTTAATTCAGTTTTAAATATAAATAAAATATAAAGCCTACACCCCATACAAAAAAATATAATCTAAACCATGACATAAATATTTGGATAACCAAATTGTTTTTTCAAGTCTCATAGTTCTTTTCATGGGAAACAACTTTGAATCCTGAAATATGCAATAAATAAACCTTTACTACTTTTTACTAGGCATTAAAATTTTTTAAATTTATATCATACTGAGGAACAACAATCTATAGTATAATCAATAACAAAAACTGCAATTCCACGTTCTTAAAATTTAAAGAAATACTATACAAATATAAATTGAAAAAAATCATACCTACAAAAGAAAGAATAAAATAAAATTTACAAAACAAAGAATATAGATATTGTATATATGCAAAACTTTACATCCTATTCAAAAGTAGGTCTTTGTTGGTTAAAATTTAAAAACCACACAACCCAATATTTTTACCCACCTTTCAAAGTGTATTAGCAGCAATCCCCTTCCCATATACGCTCAAGTCAGTTTTCATTTACTAATTTTTATTTTCCTTTTTTTACTAAAATTTCAATATTCAACGATTACAGAATAAACTCTAAAATCATGAAATTTTAAATTGTGACTTTTTTCCGTAATTTTAAACAGAAAACCGCATAATATATAACTTCACAAGGGGTTTATCCTACATGAAAGTAGAATTAAACAGTTTATAACTAAAACCCACTAATTAGTTTATTAAGCTTTGAAGCTTTCTCATAACCCTTTAAACCCTTGAAAAGGATTGGTTTGGGGGAAATTGGGGAACTAAACAGAATAAAATTCTGTGCTATCAAAACTTTAAATTAATAATCATGAATTCAACAATATTTTTCATCACATTATTATGTTAACGTAAATTTAGAGAGACAGTGTGATTGAAACAAATATATGGGTTAGGTACTATGAAATGTATACTAATTTCAGTGTAAAAATGCTGAAGTAACCCTTGAAATAAAGCTTTAAAGGCAAAACCTAAGTGGAAGTTTAAAAAATCCGATATTTTTTTATGAACAAACGGGTTTTGAAAATTAAAAAATTATAAATGTTCCAATATGGTGGTATAAAACAGCGAGGGAAAATAGATAATTATAAATAACGTATAATTTAAAATTCATATACAGAAAAAATCCAAATAAAATTTCTTTTTATATTTGTATATTTGCCAAAATTATATTATTTTAAGCTCAAGGTATATTCAATAACATCTAAATTACATAAGCTACATATATTTCCACTTTAATGTTTTAGGTTAATTTGTCTTTAAATTACCATGTATCAAACAGCAAATTTGAGTTTATTATCTTTAATAAATAAAAAAAAATTAATAATACAGAACTAGGATCCGAGCTGATGACTGGTCCTTCATCTTGAAATATACATAAAGTAACTTGGTCCAACTCCAATTCATGCCTCCCAAAGGCATAAATTTTCCCTTTCTAAATTATTGTCATATACCAGTTTCGTCCCTTGATATTAACAACGTTTTAAGTAAGAATAATTTAAAAATGCTACATAGTAACACAACTTTTGACATATTTTTAAAAAATTTAAAAACACAAAAATCTTAAATTAGTATTACTTTGGTATTAACACAATAAGTGGTATATAATGAATATATTAAAAATAGCTTTATTATATAAATATAAATAAATATATATATAACAAATTTTTAAATAAACGGGCCTACTACTTTTAAATATTTGAGGTTAAGACAAACCATACAAACCACTCAGTACTATATTTTAAATTCCTAAATAATTTATTTTTTTGGGTTATGGTAATACATTTATGAAATGATATAGTACAAAAGTTATTTAGTTTCTTTTTTTTTAACTATTAGTAAATATGGGGCACAGACCAAATTTAGATACAGACTTTAATAAACCGGTTATTAAAGTTAACTGTTAACCCAAATAGACTTTCATTATTTTTAAATTTAAAACACAATTTACAAGGTACTTTGGTACTTTGTTTTTCGTTGAAATTGGTTATTGAAATCGGACTATTTCTCCCTTAGTGTTCTAGGACGATATTTTGTTTATTTTTTATATATTTTATAGTAGATTTTTTACCTAAACCCAGTATTATAAAAAAAAAATACATGAAAAACCTAATTACATGTTTGGGAAAGCAACATTTTTACGTTCATTTATGGGTACGTAACAAATTTATTACAGTTTTATTTAATTGTAGGACCATGGGGTTAAAAAATTGTTAAAATTATAAAATTTACAATTATAAAGAAAATTTTCTTTTACAAGTAAAATTTTTGGGATAAAAAATGATACTTATTAAAAACAATTATTGAAAAAGTGGAACAAACCGTTGTTTGGGTTGAGTTTCTGATTGAGAAGGGAAATTTAAGTTTTAATGTTTTTAAACCCAAAAATATATTCTTCACTATAGTTCATTGGGAAAAATAATGATTTGTATAAAAAGGGGAAATTTAAAACCGCATTATGGGTATATGCAGCATAAAAATGAACTGTTTTGATCAACAGCACCTGTTTATGAAAATACAAAGCTTTGCTGATTTCCATACATAAGTAAATCTTTATAGAAAATGTCTAAAATAAGGGAAGAAGGATACGTTGGGTATATATCTAAAACATTAGATACTCCCATCACATTCTTGTTACCTCCATGTGCATACATCCAAGTATTAACTATTTAATTTAATGTGTTCCCTTTATAATGAAATTTAAAAAAGGCTTATTAAATTTATATTTTAAAAACTTTCAATACGCCCTTGTGGTAAATAAAATTGAGTTTAAAAACCATGAATTACATTGATAAATAAATTAGTTGTTTGAGATTTTAAAAAACATAGAAAGTAAAATTATCACAAACAATACTTTAAAATAAACCTAACTCTTAACCCATCAAAACTATAAAGATTAAGGAAAAAAAATAAATTAATACAAAATAGTTAATCAATTTGGTAATTATAAGTATTTGAATACTTTTTGTGATAAAACGAGAGATCATATTCATTTTTTTTAGTTAGTGGAATATTGTGGTCAGTGGTTATTATATCCTGAAAAAATAAATTATTGGTACATTGGGTAACTTCCCTAATTTAATTTTCCCCTTATCAAACACGAGCTATCAGTTTTTAAAATATTATAATCTGTAACTATTTTTATATAATCTATATTGGGGTTTAAATTGTAACAGATTTTAAATTTCCGCTTGATTTTAAAAATTGAATATTGAAAGTTTTGTAATAATTTTTTTAACAACCACGCTAAACCTGATTCAAAAAATTAATGTCTCGCAGTAAAATGTAAAATTTAATAATTTTATAAATTCCCATGTTCCCATATATTTTATTAGGGTTTCCTATTTCCCCATAAGGGTTTAAATTTTAAACAATTGCAATTTAAATTTTCACCACTAGGCTGTTACATAAATTTCAGTTAATCTAGTATATTACTATTAACTCGAAATTAAAGGGGAAATAATTATAATCTTATTAATAATCCATTGATTTATTGTGTTGAAAAAATAATACAACAGTAACACTTTAAATAAATGTTATTAGTTTTAAAACAATTTACTCATATATATAAAAGACGGTTTTTATAGGATGGTTGACATACTAAAACTGGTAAATTTATGAAAATTTTAAAAATAAAACATAAATTTACTGTAACTTGGGAATATCTAAGTACCCCCAAACATCACAGTTATTATATAAAAACCAATTTCTAATTTACAAAATAATTTTAACAGAACAGAAAAACTAAAATTGGTCTCTTTAAGGGAAAATTTTAGTGTGCTTGAAATATTAAATATGATAACTCATCGCTTAACCTTTTCTTTTTTTTTTAAAATAATAACTGAAAAGTTTTGGTAAAGAGGTTTGTTGGGATAACTACATTTTGAATTCCTAACCTTTAATTGTAAAATTCTGTTCTGATCTTGTAATGTTTACGTTTTCTTCTATAACAATAAAATTTCAGGTGTTTTTATCCACAGTTTTGATAGTAAAGGGTTTTTAACAATTTTATGACGTAAAATTTTGAGAGTAATAATTTGTAATTACTGAAAAATTGGGGAAACATTTAAATAGTTGACAAATCAGCCACAGTTAAGAGAAAGCTGCCAACCCCGACAAGCAAAGGTGAGGAAACAAAACGGCATCTTAACTTCGGTTCTTTCAAACTCTCAACTCATTTGTTTTTCCCCGTCACGGTAGAATCGGGTCTGTTTCTAGAAGAGCCATAAAAATGAAAGTTGTGGAAGGTAAATATGAACATATTCATAGGGTTTTTTTCAAACACTATGTAATTAAAACAACTTTGGGACTAACCAAACCCTCTACTAATTAAATTTCAACTAACGAAATATTTGTAATAACGATCTTGATAAGTTTTTAGTGAATACTTTTTTGGTAGCGGGGTTTAATAAATAATAAAAAATAATAAAGGGAAATTTATTTTTTAGTACAAAATTAATCATTGTTACTTCATTAATCATTTGAAGTTAAACTCCTTAAGTATACTGGAACACAATAAATTTGTTTTAAAGATCTCGTTTTGAACAGATATTTAGGTGGTAAATATTTATTTAATAAGAATTTGTCTCGAGGATACGGTACAGAGAAAGAACAAAAACATTTTCCGATTTTTAATTATATTTAAAGTTTGAATCGATGGCAGCATGTTTGGGATCGTCCTAATTGTCTTGCACGTAATTTTTTCTTTGGGATCCTGACATTTTAACTATTCCTCCGTACACTTTAGGTTTTCATTATTATGCATATAAAAAACCCCACCTCATCCTTCTCAACGACAGTCTTACATTTTCTGTAGGGGACTCGATAATTAATCAGTTACTTTTCTTCTCATATTCCTGAATTTTTTATAGTACAGTTAGCAGGGCATCTTGGGAAAATTATTAATAATCCACTTTCATAAATTACCAAATTAACAAAACAATCCATGGTATTTTATATTACCATGAGAAGAATTTTTAAAAACTTTTTAACGAAATTTATTTATTTAAAAATTTATTGTGATTTACTAACAGCTATTTAAAAGATACGTCTGTTGGCCAATAAGTGAAGAATAATTTTAATCGCAAAACTATAACTATACTGCTGTCCAATGTTTGGAAAACAGCTTTTGCCCTTAATTTAAGTGGGATACTTTTTTAGAATTACTAGATGTTATCTAAAATTTTAAATATCGAAATTTTTAAAATTTGATTAATTCATTTAAATTTGTAGAAATTTTAACAATACAAGACTGGGGTTTCTTACTTCTATAACATTATTAAGAAACTAATGATAAATATTTAATGATTGCTTTTTTTTACATATTTTAATGATTGAAACGGATAGCATGTCTGGTTACAATACATATTCTTTGGAAAACCTACACATTAAATCTTATATGAATTACAAACGAAAATAATGCTTTAAAAGAGTTATTAAACAAAAACATAACCCCCGTCCAAATTTGAAGTGGATTATTTGGAATTACAAAAGTGATTTAACTGTGGCAATTTTTTCACTCTTGTAAACATGGTCTAAGGTAGTGACGTTCCTGCCTCTCCTCACTTGCCCAAAACAATTACCTATGACGTTGCGTATACTAAACAGCGTCTAAATAATAAATGCCCTTTGATAAAATTGTTTTGTCAATTATAAGTTCTTGAACTTAGCGTTATAAAATTACTAAGGGAAAGAAATAATAGAAGTAGTATACTGGAGATGAATTTGGTAGGGACGGAAAACTGATTTTCAATTTTGTTTGGGTTTGGGAAGATGAGGAGTTAGTAAGGCTAACAAACCAACTTATTTATATCAAAAACTAAACTGCAGCTTTAGCATCATTTCTTTTCATTAATTCTGTTCCATCACCTGTCTTGCTAATGACTTTTACTGGATATTGACCATATATACGTCTATTCTTCAACACAAAAACCTAACTCAATTTTAATCCACGGATTTAAAATGGAATATTTTCTCAATTATAACATGGTATAGTCATATTTATTACACGTATTTTCTCCAAAAGAATAAGCTTAAGAACCAATAAAAATCTAATTAATTACGTAGATTTGAAATTGGAGTTTAGGTTTACTATCGCTCTCACTATGTGACAATCCTGTAGAAAGAGACTTTGTTTTGTTCTTGCATGCTCCTGTTAAAAAACGCGCCGAATTCCTTTTAAACATTTCCACTATTTCCACTAAAAGTGTTATGGTAATTGGACTTTCCCAACAATACTTTGAGCGCTCTCTGCTGGTAAGGCTTTGTAGCTATTTTTTTTTTGTGATAAAAGAGGTTATTCCACATTAAAATGTGAAGCAAAAATATTAGTAAAGGAGTTTGGAGATTGAAAAATATCTTCAGAATAAATTCTAATAAAGAAAAAACTATACTTAACTTTGCTGTTCTCCTTATATTATATATCAATGATATCTATATATTATAATCTATAAAATTTTTCATCGTCGTTAAAAAATCATTTTTTTTTAGGGGAAATTAAAACAATTAAACCCAAAATTAAATCCAATTTTATAAAACTTATGTTATTTTAAAATTTCAGATTATTTATACATTGACATTTTGATCCTATATAAGCTTCTTAAGGTTCGATTGACACTATTGAGAATAATCATTTTTATCTTTGCTGTGGGGGTTTTTTCTAAAAAAGATTTAAACATACATCTTGTATTGTATAAATTTGTGGGTTTATATAAAATGTCTAAAAAAACATGACTTATAATAAAAGAAAGTATTCTTAGCATTATAATTCCTAGAGATTCCCTAGATCCAATTTCAAAAAGAAAACTACCACAGTTCACCCGATTTACGTACTACAGGAATTCACCACAGCAAGGAAAATTTCCCTTAGTGATTAATCCTATAGTGCTATACGATATACGAAAGCAAGCCTAATCAGATTTAATAGTATAAAAATTTCCTCATGAGACTTTGTGACAATAGAGAAAACAATAGAGTCACATTTATTAAAATTACATAACTTTTTTATTGTCTATGTCCCTTTAATTATGTTTACGCGAGCACACAATGTAAGATTTTGTAATCTGCTTATCGCCGTGTAGTAAACGTTTGTCCAATTTGTGTCCTTTTTGTGTTTGTTATCTTAACAATAATGATTGTTGCAAAACATGCAATTTAATGTATACAATGTTCTAAAAATAGTTTTACGCTCATTTATATATTTACGATATTTTTTATCTTTATCGTTATTCTTATGGTACTTTAAAGGATAGATCTGATACTTTAAACCCCAACACCATTTTAGTCCTTAGTTATGCTTCGAGCTATTTTCTTTTTAATCACTTCATTTATTTACAAGAAATTTTACATAATTACGTCAATTTTTCCCAATATGAAACCTCCGGAGTAATTTCCTTTTTTTTTAAACTTGGGAAATGCTTTTCAGGTAGTCCCACTGTAAATTTTCCCCATAGTTAATGATAAACAGAGAGTCTTACATATGAAGGAGCTCGAATCCCATCTAGTTTAATAGGGAAAACCTTCGTTCAGGTGACAACAATCTTATACGATGGTGGAGCAAACATAAATGTTTTGGGTTTACCAAGAGAAACAGTGTTTGAGGTGTAATCCCTGACTTTTCTGGTAAATGTAAAAGGCGATTATTATTTCCATAAGCCCTCATTTCCCAAGATTTCTCCAAACTTCACAAACAACCCAACACAGTCTACATCACATTTCTTCTCTCTAACCCTCTGTACGTAATTCCCAAAAGCTGTCATTAATTTATCTAGTTCCAATTAATTATATTTTATTACTGGTAACCAATATAAACAAATTTCTTTTGATATTTTGGGAAATTATTTTCAGAAAGCATAAGATTAGATGTTAGTGTTCCAACCCAACTGTATTAGATAATGAACCACCTATGGAAAATTTTATAAAAAATAAAAAATTTTATTGCCAAAATATTATTGAGTAACAAATTTAAATCGATGTGATAGTTGTGTAATATTCGAGGAAAAAATTTTTGTTCCTGGCTATTTTAATTGGACTAAAATTGTAGTAAATGTTGCCTGATGTACTTTTAAATATTAAGTTTATACAGCTTATATACAAGTACAACAAACTTAGTGCTTCATTTAAAAAAAGTATAAGGGTGATGGAGATGTGTTTTGGATAGGATTGTGTGATTGTGTGTTGTGAGTGTTTGTTGAAAGATGTGGAATGTGTGTTGTTGGGTGAAGTTGAAGTGGTCAGATGGTGTGTGTTGTGTGCTGTTTGTAGTCTTATGTGTAATGAACAAGAAAATTCTTTTAAAAGAAGTAGAAATAAAGGACTTTTCACACATAGCTGGCAACTGTCAAACTTAGTCCTGGATTGTATTGGGTTTCAAAGATTGGCACAATACGTATTAATATTGAATTAAATTTTAAAAGGTTATTTATTTATATTAACTATAAATTTTTTCGTGATATGTAAATCGTATTGCATGACGGGAAATTTACAAAAAACCCGTGTGCGAATTAATAGTAAATTTAACATTTATGTAACGTTTTTCGGTTTAGGGGTTTAATACAGGCTAAAATTTTATGATTTATGATTTAGGTAAGTTTTCAATGAAAGTCTATATTATATACTGAACTAACGCCTTCTTAAAAGTTTAAGAGCAAGTAAGTTTTAAATTTAAATAAATTCCCCTTTATTAGCAAAATCTCAATTCGATATCCGGGAAATTTTATTGCTTTTTCCCCCAAAAAGTCTGGAAAGGAAACGGTGAAATTTCACAAAACAATAAACATTAGTCAAATATTAAAAATTGGGAATATTTGAAAGGAAGTGCATCTGTATGATTAAATAAATTTTACCGTAAAATTTACAAAAATATTTAACTCTAAAATAATAGTTGAAACGCAAATATACCATTGTGAAAAACTATTTAAAGGTACCATTTCACATCTTAATAATTGTTTTTTAGCAGAGGGTCGCTTCTCACATACAATAAATCTACTAAGAAGAGTAAATGCTTTTTAATTACTCGTATCTTATATTTAAATTTAAAACAATTTTTAGCGTAAACCCCAACTGCTTCATTTAATCAACTTATTTGGGTATTAATTGTCCAACAACAGTTATAATTATTTTAGATCAGATTTATTAATCCAATGTTACGATAAATTAAATGTAAAACTACAATACAATTTCTCTTTATACGTGCAAAGACTTGTGTATAATAATAAATACAATCTGACTCGGAAAGAAGAGAGATAACAGATGTAATTTTACTTTGTTATAATTGATATTAGTGAGATACTGCAATTTCTTTCATTACAGCCAAATTTCTAAGTCAAATTTCGGTTTATATTTTATAAAGTTAGAGGATACACTGTGAACGACGGAAGGACAGATAAATGCAGATATTGAGTCTCAAGCTGACGGCCAGGGTTGTTGTGATGAGTCGATTGCTAGTCTGCAACAAAATTTTCCTAGCCCAAAAAACTTTACATTGTTTTCCTCTTTGTGAAATTTCCTTTCAACTTGGAAATAAAAACGTCTCTTTTTGAAGTAATAACTTCAATACGGTACAGCCCAACTATTTTTAGAATTTAAAAATATGAAACTGGGCCACTATTTAGTATTTATTCAAACCATCGCAAATCAATTTCAGTTCAAACATTTTAAAACTAAATGTTATATAGGTATATATATATATATATATATATATATATATATATATTAGTATTATATATAATATATATATATATTAAAATCTAATATACTATAAATACAGGCTCATGTGAAATCCACCTCACTTCATGGATGGATGTATACAAAAATTCTAAACCTATATATAGAAGTAGCTTAGAAACGTTGAAATTTTGGGCCCCAACATGGTCACCTTTTGGCGGTAATTCCCAACAGCAACAAGTCATGAAAAACCCGGGAATTTTTTATTTTAAAAAAACCTCCAAAAAAAACTTCCGAAAAATCTGCGCATTCTTTACCTTGCAGGCTTTCTTGTCAGGCCGATAGAGGGGCAAACCGTTGTGGAGCTAGCTTCGATTGACGAAAATCGTTATCAGTCAGAATGAAGTGAAAATACAAAAAAGGTCCAGTGACTATTTGTCCTATTGAGTGGTTAAGCGACCAAAAAGCGGGAAATGTTTGACATTCCAGAGCTTTTTTTGCCTTTCACATAAAAGGGTTTCCGGAGCCTGATAGTTGGCCGAACGGTAGGCTCGTAGCTCAAATCTGATTGACCATCCCAAATTAGCAAATTACGCGATCTACAGAAAAGGTACAGTGACTTTTTGCTCTACCGTCCCGTGGTTCGGGCCGGAAAAACGTCCCCCCCTGATTATGTGCAATTTTTTTGTAATTGTTTACTCTGGAAATTTAGATTTTTTTGGGGTTTAATAGCGGGGAAAAAACATTGGTCGGGAAGTCCCTAAAAAAACAAAGGTTGGATTTAAGGGATAATGAAGTGAACTATATTAAAAGGTCAGTGACTTTTTTACTCTATCTCCCATTGGTTTGGTCCTGCCAAAAAACGCCGATTAAAGAGTGAAAATATTTTTTGCGAAATTTTTGAGCCTAAAAAAACATTTAGCATTCCATGCTTGATAGCGGCTAAACGGTTGGTCCATCAAGCCCAAACACGGTATTTTTAAAATAAGTTTTTATTAAATGAGTGTTCTACAAAAAAATAGTTCAGTAATTTTTGCCCTATCTTAAATGGTGTGGCCGAAAAACCTGTTATTAAATGGGAAATACTTTATAATTTTTACGTGAGAAATTTTAGCTTTTGGAGGCGGAGCAGAGAACCAATTTGGTCATTAACCCTTAAATCCTAAATTTTTAGATCTTCAATACAAAGTGTTAGGTAGCTTTTTTTGTCGTATATCCTTACGTGAGGCCCTAAAATCTCTCCTAATGGGGAAAATCTTGGTGGCCATTAGCTCTCGAAAAACTCAAAAAGTTTGGGGGTTTTAAAATTTTAAACACTCTACTTTTTTCCAACTTCATGGAAAACCCCCAATCTCGGACTATGAATATCACCAAAAATTAAATTCTGGTCTCCTTAATTTTGCTAAACCAACTTTATTTTTAAATTTTTGATAGCGAAATCGTGGATCATTTCTTATATAAATCACATATAATATGGGCTAAGCGTTAGCGAAGCATTATTACCCATAAGATTTTGGAGAATCGGATGCAGCAGTGAAAACGTTACATTTTTGGAAAAACCTCGATGTCCGAATTTTAAAGCGTATCACAGAAAATTTCGAGCTTTATCCCCGAACTTTGGCCCACCACCCAAAAAGGGGCATGGGGGCCGTAGGGGCCCCCAGCGAGCCGAAGGCGAGTATTATTGTCTATATATATTTATATATATATAATATATATAATAGTCTTTATATATATATTTAAAAATTTTTATTATATATATATAAGATTCGTTTATAAATAATATTATTAGTAAGTTAGTAGTAGATCAATATTTAAACATTTATGTATGCCAAAAATTATTTCTAATTAATATAAAAGTAAGAATATTTGTTGTAAAACACAATTATGGAATGAAATTTAAATTAAAAATTCCTTTACTTAAGAGGTACGTTAAAGGGCTATCAAGAACTCTCTAATACTCAACTACATTGATAATATACAGTAAATTTAGGAATAATGTAAATTTTAACAAAGACACATATTAAAAATTTTAACATACTAATAATTTCTTAAAATCCATTTTAAATTAGTAACTGTAAACTTATATATGATTTCATAATGGGAAGGGAAACAATTGTGAAAAGAGAAAATAAAAAGGGAAGCAAAAACATATTCCACATATTCAACACCTCTAATCACACTGTCTGACCTCTACAATACAACCGCAAGCAGATGAGACAACGGTCGTTCTCCCTAGTCCCCAGTACGCAGTCACCAAACCTCGGGCCTAAGTGCATGGCCGATCAATCAATCTATCAGGTGGGAGAGCGTTCCAAAAGGGTCCAAACCGAAGAGTAAGGAAGCTATTAAATTCTTCTTCTAGTTAAAAGGATTTGGATTTAAAGTTGGCTCCCCCTTCTTATAGGTCTGTTTAACTAATGGGGCCAGAGAGAAATTTGGAGGCGATTTTGGACTGATAAACATTGAATTTTTATTCGGATAAATTGGGAATTTAAAATTGGTTTAAGAATATGGGCTAGATGCGGTATGCTGTGATTTAAACTCTACTAAGATGAGCTCTTTCGAATGAGGTATCACTTGAGACCCCCATACTTTTAATTTAAGATTTTCATGTTTTCCTCTGGTGGGCCGGGTCCCACCCATCGGTTGGCATGTCCAATGGTTATAATGCAAAGAAAAAATAGTTTTTTGGCTCTTTTCCGACCATATGTTAGTTTGGTTATTTAAACACATATGTGAAAGAACTAGCCAAATACAAAATAATTGAATCGAAAATGTTGAGGGCTTGTGGGGTAAATGGTTAGCACTTTCCCAACGGGAAAATGAGGAAATCAGGGTTCGAGTCCCGGCGGAGCAAGTACTTTTTGTGAATCAAGTGTTTATTGAAAGTTAAATAAGGTATTGTCTTTATACAAATTCAAATCTAAAATAAATTTCATTTGTACAGGTATTTGGTCTTCCGATACTATGTTAGTTTTCCTTATTTAAAACACATATGTGAAGGAAACAAGCCACATACAAAAATAATTGAATCGGGGTAAAAAGTGAAGGCTCTGTGGAGTAAAATGGTTAGCAGCACGGGAACAAGTGAGAGAGCCGTGGTTCGCAGTCCCGGCGGAGCATGTACTTTTTTTTAATCAAATTTGGTTTATTGAAAGAAATAAGGGGGGGGGGGCTTATTGCGTTTATAAAGTTTTAATGTAAATAAGTCATTTGACAGGTCTTTGGTACTTCCGAATCATATGTTAGTTAGGTTATTTAAAACACATATGTGAAAGAAAAGCCCAAATACAAAATAATTGAATCGTAAAAAAGTGAAGGCTCCTGTGGTGTTATGGTAGCCACGCACAACAAGTGAGAGAGGCCGGGTTCGAGTCGGCGGGGAGGAGCAAGTACTATGTTTTTAAATTCAATGTTTATTGAAATTAAATAAGGCATATTTGCATTTATATAAGTTTTATTGTAACTAAAGTCATCTTGACAGGTATTTGGTCTTCCGGATCATATGTTAGTTTGGTTATTTGTAAACCACATATGTGAAAGAAACAGCCAAATACAAAATAATTAAATCGTTAAAATTAAAGTAAGGGGTCTGTGAGCGTAATGGTAGCTCATTCACGGCACGCAAGTTGAGAGATCCGGGTGTCGAGTCCCGGCGGCGCAAGTACTTTTTTAATGATTCAATGTTTATTGAAATTAATAATAAGGTATTGCCATTTATATAAATTTAATGTAAATAAAGTCATTTGACAGGTATTTGGTCCTCCGATTCATATGCTAGTTTTTGGGTTATCTAAAACCACTTATGTTGAAGAAACAGCCAAAATACAAAATAATTGAAATTTTCATAAAAAAGTGAGGGCTCTGTGGTGTAATTGTAAAGCGCATTTCAACTGGCAAAGTGAGAGAATCCAAGTTCGGTTACCGGTCGGAGCAAGTATTTTTGCGATTCAAATGTTTTATTGAAATTATAAATATTAACTAGTACATAGCGGTGTAGGATTTTTAAAACCGTTTGTTGCAGTTCTCATTGTGTTCATTATTATTATTTTGACAATTTATTTTATTATGTGATAATTTACCCGGTATTATGTTTTTAATAGCTGTAATTACGGTTATTACAAATGGCATCCGGGTTTTCTGAAACCATCTACACATTTACAAATTTCTTAACTTAACAGCTTGGTGGCTCCTGTATAAATTTAATGTCGGGTTTTAATCAAACAAAATATCCTAGGCATATAAATGTTCCAAATATTTTAACTCGAATCATTCATATGTAATATTAATTCAAAAACTCTTTTCATCTCAGTAAGTTCCAATACCTTGACATTTATCGCTGTTCTCCGTATTTTTCATATCATACTTGTCAAAAATATTATGTTTTTAAAAATGTTGATTAAATTTCCGAAATTTACAGATACTATGGTCGTCCATAATGTCGCATGTCGAAATTAAGAAAAAGAGCTTCTTCATGTTAAAGAGGGGGGAAATATATCTAAGTTTTTATTTCTATTTTAGAGGTATCAAAAAGATTTTCACAAAACATATGTCTATACATCTTTCCAGGTGACAAAAACTAACATAATTTGGTAAAATACTCTCGTTCGAAACTGTGTTTGTTTAGGTCCATTTTACCTTTACTCTAAACCCGTCGAAGAGTTTTTTATGGTTTCAATTGCGCTTCTTGTTTGAAAAACCCTTTAACAAATATTCTTTGTCTGAATGCTTTCAATGGGTTTTTTTTTTTAAAAACTCTAGAGTAAAAACGTAATTAAAAAATTTAAAATTGGTTGCCAATAAACACTGTTTAATAAACTTAAATTAAAACAATTAATCATGAAGTACATATATGGATAATATTGAAAGTAAACTACATATAGGTGTAATGGTAAAAAATTTTTTTTTTGGGAGGATGACATAACATATTTTTGGCAGAGTACAAAGCGGATTACTTAAATTTATTAAAAGTATGAAGGATTAAAAAAACCCGCCTTCTAATGTTAAAATTAATATTTACGTCCCCCCCCCCCCCTATATTTACCGTATCTTTTGTACAATATATAAAGAAGGTAATTAGAATTTTAAAATATTTTTTTTTGAATATGTAAATTTTAAAAAATGTTTCCCCCAATAAAGATTTACCGTAATAGTAGGTTAAAACAGTAAGAATCTTATTTAGAGAGTGTATTTTGGTTCGTGGCGGCCTAATTCATATAGAAAAAATTCTTAAATTTCACAGTATAGAACCCTTGCTTAAAATTTTGTATAAAAATTTATAAATATAATAATAAAATAAGCATTATGTTCCAAAATCAAAAGTAGAGAGAAAAAACTATAATAATAAAATTTAAGTGAAATGAAAATAAAAGATTGTTAGAACACTTAGTGTGGTTTTGGGTGATAGAGTAGTAAATTTTTTTATCTGACCCTACAAATTTATTATTTGTTATCTCGAGGATATTAAATCAAAAGATGTTTATAAAGGGGAAACTGACCCAAATTGCATCCAAGCACTGTTCTAGTGGGAAAAAACAAAACTGTTGGCTCTTTTTCCAAAATATGGTTTCACTACCACAATAAAATAGAGAAGGGAAGGACGTGTTGCCAGGATTCATCAATACTAGTTTTGTCAATAATAATGGATGTTCACCCCCCAGCAATCTTGCTTCCTTTTTGTCTTTATAGCATTCATCCATTAAATAGTAATGAATGTTATTACTATATTGAGGAAAGAGTAATTTTATAGGGACGATATTGAAAAGGATTTATTAGTTTTAGTTAGAAAAACTTTCAAAACCCTATGAGAAGAACAATAGAATTTAAGTTTCAATAGTATTTTAGGCAGTAAATTATAAAATTAATATATAATTAAGAATGTATGAAAGAAGTCCAATGTTCAAAAAAATGTATTTAGGAAACAAATCAAAATATCAAATATTTTAACTTAACCTAAAAAAGAATTTATTAAAGAAGTTATAAAGATTAGAATTTGTAAAATGATTTGTGGGAGTAAAGCATGAGGGATGATTCAATGATTTGTTGTGGTATATGTAGCATATTTATTATTAAATTTATTTTCACCCAATATTTACTAATTATATAGAAGTATATGGTTAAAATTTAAATTTTATTAAAAAATATCACTTGATTTAACAAGGGAAAATTATCATTGTGATCAGTTGGCTTAGTGGTGTGTTTGTGGATTGATGTATTAATAGCATCTTATTTTCAACAGCAAGCAAGTGAGAAAAGGGGGGGGAAAGCCTTTAATTTTAAATCTCAGGTAGAGCAAATATAAGTTTTATAATCATTGTCTAATAATAGTAATAGATTAATAAATTCTAACTTATTTCTGTTAATATGATTAACCGTTATGAGGCCCAAGGACCGAATTTTGGGCCGAGAATGTAACGGAGTTTCTCAGCTAGAGCTGCACGCGACCTGTAATCACGTGACACAGCATGTTTTAACGCCTCGCGGAGAGAGAACAGCCATAACGAGAGAACAGCCCTTAGTATTGTGGGGGGGGGGCAGTTAGAGGCGGTTGGGGGGGTCCATTAGTAATGGGGTATGTGGTTTGATAGACAGGGAAAATATAATTTATAGTAACTGTCTCTGTAAAATAATCAACTTTCCATTATCATTAAGAGGGAGAACGATTATATCAAACACGCGCTAATTAGTTTCAGTTTTAAATTGCCAGAAAATTATAATTTAGAAAAACAAATAGATGTTATTTCATACAATACTATAATGACACTTGAGTTTTATTAAATTTATCAATATCAGACTTTTTTAAAAATTAATACAAAGAACTGTCAGTATTAAGAATAATTAGAAATTAGAAATGTCCAATTCACTCAGGCAGTAGCCTAGGCTATCACGTAATTACGGATTATGCTGATCACAATTACGAATATTAAATACATACACCCTTCTTAAGAAATTCCGTTTGATTTTGTCAGTTTAAGGTTAGTGGGGCAATGAGTAAGAATATTAAAACTTTTTGATGTGAAATTTAGTTTTAATAAATGATTTTCAATTTTAAAAAGTTTTTGTAAGAAGCTGATAATTTGAAAATATTATACATTTAGAAGACAAAACCCAAATATTTTCCTGTAGAATTATTTCTTTGTGTCAGAGGAAAAAAAGCTATGTATCACATTTTACTTATGGTATCTAAACCATTCACAATAAAGAAATTTTAAACCAGAAATGAAAAACAAAATGAAGATCATTTAAGAAATTGTTCGAGGTTTAAGATATTGGTAACAAGATATTTTGGAGTTGTCTTCAGTTTTGGAAATAACTATCTGAAAATGGTGGTAGAGATTATGCTGGAATGCACGCCATAAATATGGCGTGTGGAAAAAACAGTTAATTTCAATTACTGATGGTTATTAATGTTACAAACTTTACTTCGATATTAAATAATTTTGTTTAACGAGTAGATCTAGGACAAACAAAAAAAGGTTTGAGAGAAAGAAATAGGTGAATTAATGAAAAATAAACGAAAAATAGTTATGATCTGGACACAATCATCCACAATTAACTAGAATAGAATCACGTGACCCACCAAATTTTATTGTAATATTAATGACCTGCTAGTATGTGCGTTCACATTTTCATTTATTTTTGATATTCTCAATTTAAATATAGTTGTTACTTGGCTAGGGTTCCGTATTGAAAAAATTTCACTCCACTCTGTAATTCATTAGAAGAAAGATAATAGTGGGCCCTTACCCCCATATAAATAAAATTTCCAGACCCTCCCATCCCCAGTGAGACCTTGTAAGTCATTTTGGCACGCAATTCTTAAATTGGGACATTTTTGCTATCGTAAACATGAGGGGGGTACTAGTTACTACGCCGGTATAGGTAGGGGGTGGGAATAAATTGTTGGATTGTTGTAATCTTGGAGGGTAACAGGGGAATGGAAGTATATATTGAACATGGTTATTCACATCCAGGAGTTAAATACGTTAGACACCTTTCTCTTTTAAATTGTTTCGTGTTCCACCAGCTGTTAGTTCTGCTACCAATAAGAACACTTAGAACTTTACCTAATTTATAATAGTATAATATAAATTTTCCTCTCAAGGCTTGGTTATTAAAAACTATCAGAGCGAATACTTTATTCTCATGCTTTTTTTTCAAAAAAATGTTCAAATATATCATTTTAAATATGTGCTTTGTTTTCTTTCTACATGTCTTGACTTTTATAAAATTTAATAAAAATTTATATAAAATATAACGGATTCGCCGTAGTAAAACTACGATCTACAAAGAGATATTAAAATTTGATCGTTATTGTATGATAGATTTCGGATTATTTTCTTGTATTATTGTAGTTTTAAAATTATTTTCCGTCTTAAGAATTTACTACTTTTAAAAAGACTGTGTTACTACACCATCCAACTATCTTAAATTACAAAAACATTGGTTCAGATTCGTTTTAATTTTTTTCTAGAACAAATAATCTGTCCATCAAATAAATATGGTGCTCATAAAAATACAATGTCTTTTAAAAAATTCTTTAATCGGTACCAAAATTTTTAAAAATTCTAGATTTGGGTTGCGATTATTTATAAAAGTTTAGTGTTATATACTCCCGGGTTAAAACATAATACGCAGAGAATGTTAAAAAACTAAAGAAAATTTACTTTATTCGACTTTGAGTATAACAGTTCTAGATATATTAGTGTTTGTTATAACAATTTTAAACAGAAAGACAGTTTTTATGTACAACATTATTTATTAACTTACAAGTGAATTTAATTATTAAAAATGTGCCTGAGAACTAGGATGTATATAATTTGTTTTACTACTATTTTACAAATCTAGGAAATTCAACATATTATAATAATTAAATCATAATATATTATAAACGAAGTTTTATATTTTAAACTTTTTTTTTAAAAGATAAAATAGAATACATAATGGAACTAGAAATATTATGCTAATTTTATAGGATACTAGATATACAACAAAAAAACATGCAAACACAGTTTTCCTAGTACAAAACTGATGCAGACCCACTGTACCCGGTATTGATTGTTGTTTATCAAACCCCAACAACGCGGGAACAGATCCTATCTTGTGTCACGCTCTGGTAAGTTGAAAGTTGGAACTAACCACTCCTTGGAATGTGTCTTCGCCGTTCTAATATCAACTAAAAGTTCTAGGTTTAAACGTAAAACTAATAAAAAACAAACAAAAAAACAAAACAAAAACTATCACTCCGTTTAAAAAAATTGTTAATATGTTTTTCCTAAAAAAAACTAAAGTTAGGGAAACTACTACGTTGCGAACGAAGTGGGTGTTTAATTGCTTCTGAAATTTACACTAAATCATCGTGTTACTGAAAACCGTATATATATTATACACCCACATCTAATTTAGATGGGCAGTAGATTAAATTTTTAATTTCAAGAAACATTCAATGACTTTTGTTGTATTTAAATGTTCCATATAAGTTATATAGAGTATATAATTTATAAATTTATTATAAATACTTTTTTATAAGGTTTTGATTTTTACAAACTATGTTTTACTTTACAAAATTTGTCCAACCTTATTGCACTTGTAGGTTTCCCACACAACATCAAATACTAGATGATAAAGTATGAGTAAGCCACAATTGCATGTTGTGTAATCTTGCTAAAATGAGGTTCTAAGACTGAATTTCGATTATTATCAGTAAATTTTTATCTCTATTAAAGGTACATGTAAATGTTAAACATGCCCAACAATTTAAGTACATAACCTGATAGAAATATTCATACATATAAGAAAATATTCAATTGGTCACTATGCGATTTTCTAGTGTACCGTCATTGTTACCGAATGGACCAATATAGGCGTTTCCAATAATCGCTCAGCGAAAACCCGATAGAGCATATGTACGATGTTAATTTTGTATGACTATTGTTGCATTTATAGAAATGAAGTTAATGCCAAAAATGTAAAGGACAAAGTGGTACTTTAAGGTATCTTGCCAAACCAGTCAAGATGGACATACAGAATAAACATTCAGTAACGCTGTAGCCAACGCACTAAGTTAGTGAAACACGCCCACGAGCCATGACCCTTATGCCCTTTAAGGGTTACCAGTCTTTTCGAGTGGTCTATCTTGAGTTTGTATGATCTGCAATGAGTACTACAATATAGTTTATAATATAATATATAATTTAATATAAACTCCAATACAAAAATAGAGGCAGTTTTACGTAATATCAACTAACATCCGAAAAAAGATGATAGAGTAGGACAATTTTCATCCCTACAGTTGCGTATTCTGTAATAGATTTATTATAGCACTAGCTTAATCTGTAAGTTCTTTATGTCCACTGTACCCACTCGCCCTACTTTGGGTGTGTTTATTTTGACGTTATGAATTAGCGAGATCATTGTTTATGGTATTATTTAGATATCCTTATGTTTTTCACATTTCACTAACAACAATTAACTTATAGGACAAAATGTGGAGAGACGCTAAGATGTGGCAGATGAACGTTTAGTGAAGTCTATCCACTGTTTTGTGGCATGGTAAAAAGCTTATTTCTGTCAATCTGTTACGATACACTTAAAAACTAAATTATAATATAAATCTTAAATTATTTAAAGAGGTTAGAGATTTCCTATCAACAGTTTTGCCAGAAAGCAATTTACCTTTTGACAATTCTTCAATTGCCAAAAAAACAGTAACCGAAAAAATATTTCGGAAAAAAAATATTCACTAGCAAGAGTTCAAGTTATAGAAGGAATCAATGGAAGGCCCTTTCTAACTGACTTCGAGAAATATAAGAGAATCATGAGGGTTAAAATATGATTTTACAGTTATCCCCCCCCCCAGATAGTATTTAAAAAATACGAGAATTGGCGTACAAGATGTGAGTTTTTTAGAAAAATTTGTGCACAAGGATTACCTATGTCACACCTGACTTAGACCCGTATAATTATGGTCTTATCACGAAGAACAACATTGGATAAGTTTCACCAGCATAAGCGAGCATAGATACTTTTATGTAAATACATTGCCAAAGAAACTCGATAAATACAAAATTATTTATGGATTATAACTTGGAAATAAATAATCCCAATTTGAAATATTAATAAGTGATCTATTTGATTCATTAACAATTTACAATATACAATGTCAAAGTTTATATCCAATTCCCAACTTTAAAATTTTTCACAAGCGATAGAAAATATGAAACATAAACAAAGTAGATTATAAGGTATTATTTCTACAAGTCTTTTGTTTTCTGGCAATTTCATATTGTAAATTTGTGTTAGTTATAAAACACTATTACATTGATTCTGAATGTAACAAAATATTTACCGTTTAGATTTGTACAGTGGCCAGTACACGTTAAGATAGAGCTGGGAAACTAATAAAACATATATTTCATTTAAGTTTATATGTACATAGGCTGAATGGAATGTGTATTTGCAAAATAATTAAGCAAGGTTTTGGACTCATTCTAATTATATGTCAACAGTGATAAAGTATCTTAAATATGAATGTAGAGTTCTATTCATCCCAAAAGCTATTTCACTATATTGAACAAGTTCCGTCTAATATTATCATTTTTACTTAATATTAGGATTTTTCCTTGACTAAATTATCCACACAATATTTTCATGTTTCAGTTAATTGCTTCAAACCCCGTGAGCGGTTTTTCTTTACTAACATTAACAGTTTAGTTAGCACAGTAGTTTGTACGTGATCTATATATACCATATCCGAGGATTGGTGTATATTCAATATATTCAATAACTTCTTGGCATTAATGGTAATCTTGTTGTGTAAGGATCACTCAAAACTAATTTTTTGTGCACCCTTAAATATGCTTTTTTACCATTTCAACACGTGTGGTATTCCATACATAAAACAACTTAATGATTTAAAATACAATAAAATAAATTTGTATATGTGTTCCTGTAGACGAAATCTCTTTATTCAAGCAAAATTTAAATAGTTATTCATATTATCTAAGACGTTACAAATATTGTGAATACAATTTACATATTTCGCGTGAAAAAACACGGTTAAATCGACAATACTATCAACGATTGAATTTTTTGAAAAAAAAATATAAGCCCTCTTAAAAAAACAGTTTGACTGAAATAATCTTATTCGCTCAATAATTAGTACGTACAATTATATAACATGTATTTTCTTTTGGATTGAAGTGTTATTTGTATCAAAAAGTTAATGAAACAGTTTAAGTCATAATTTAATATAACAAGATGAGTTTGATCAATGTATATGTTTTATTTACTCCTCACCTAAAACTGAAACTTATTTATTTACTGTAAGAGATTAGGTTATTTTTCAAAGATTATATGTTAAGGTTAAAGGATTAGTTAAATATGTAAACTATCTGATTCATAAATTAGTCGATTTTGATCGTCAGTGAGTGACACATGAACATTTTGATTATATCTAATGTTACAGCATTTATTTGCGCTTTGTTGGTTTAATTCCCTTTCTTTGTCAATAATAAAAGTACTACTAGTATATGAATGACTATTTCAAATTCTATGTACAAGTTAGTGGTTAATATATTTTATGAAATATTATTGTGATATCTAAATTAAAACTATACATATTTTCTATAAGAACATAAATACTGCTCGATTGTAAAACAAAATCCTGTCACTGATGTGTAACACTCAGAGTTTATTGACTAAATCGGGAGCTGTCTCCTCCACAAACCAGTTTAAAACAGAGTTTGGGTTTGGTCCTTCAACTAAACATTAAGTATGGCTGTACTACTTTGAGCTAATAATGATAAATAAAAATTTAGTAAAATTTTTTCTTTTATTTGATATTTAAACCAGATTGGCATATGATGTAGCCTAATTTAAAATACACAAAAATTATACATCGCGATTACATAATGATGGTAATTGTATTATAAATATCTACGTTGATATCGAGATTTATTTTTTTAAGCTAGATTTCTTTTAGATGTAGTTACTTATTTTTGTTTGATTTATTTACAAAATTAAATTCCATTTTGTTAGTCTTTAAACTAATGTTTCTAATAAATCCAAAAGATTAAATTTAATTATGTATCGATAAGTGACGCCCTAAATTATTACAACGTATTTTTTAAACTGAGTAAGGAGTAACATTTTTTAAGCCAAAGGAATAATTTAAATTTATATTATTCTTTCCTTTACGTACCAAGGACCTATTATTTAAACACAAGTAGGCACACAAAACATTTTTCCATTAATCATTTAAACTGTTTAACGTTATTATTTTAATGCGAAAGGCGATGAGATTTTACAGGCATAAATGTCTTAAATCGCAGGGCAATATGACCTCCAGCACTGCAAAATATTCAAATAGGCAATGAACGGATTTAAAAGGCCTTGAGGCTTTAAAATTATATAAAAATGCATTTTTTCGAGCTTTTCCTTTGGTATTTACTTTTTAAAAATAACTATTTCATTCAATATATTTCATTAACCGTAATTTACTTACACTATGTTTCACATAATCGTTGAAAATTTTTAATGCATTGAAAATGTTTTAAGCCTTAATTTGCAAGGTTTTTGTATGAACAATATTTTGAGGTTATAGTGGTGCTCATAGTAAGAATAATGGTAAAATATGAAAAAGCTGTTCGTGTCCATCAATTTAAAGCCTTACCTTTAAGAAATAGAAAGTTTGCCTCTTATAAGCGAGGACCTTCGTGAGCTATACTCGCCTCCGTCACGGAAAAAAGTAGTCTCCTTAAAGTTAGTAGGCGCTCGGCAGGATTGTCAAAACTACATAACAGACATTCAGTAAAGTACATCCTGCGATACAGCCATTATACGGGCACATTATCTAACTGTTCTCCGGTACGGATGGATACCATGGTCAAGCCTTCTCGATCACATAATAAGCTGGCTGAGTTTTGAAGCCTCTGGCTTGGATACGATCCGTATCCTTCCTAGAAGTACTATTGCATATGCAGTGAGAGAAACAGTTAAATAAATACTGAAAGTATCAGTGACTGCACTAATTTAGGGTTTAATCGGTACTCTGAAATGCAAAACTTCAAAAATGGTATGTGAGGACATCTCAGTCCCCCCAACGCAACTTCTTGGAGGCATGAGTGACATGTATAGGGAAAGTGAGCCCAAAGGACCGATCACGACGCCGGATGTCATATCATTGCCATACCACAGACCAGGACTCCTGCCTTTTAGAAGCTGATTACACTCACCTCACTCTTTTTTAAGGCGTCCGAATTTTTTTTTAGATATTTAACTTGTTTTTATAACCCCAGGGAAACACCTATGCATCTGTTTATGATGGTTACTTTATAGTGTTCTTCTTACCTAGTGTTGAGTCTTCTAGACTAAAATTGTACTTCCGGGAATTAGCTAGTTTTTAATTATACTAAAATGAAAATTTTTGGTAAAATAGTAGAGGGCCCTTCGGAAAAACCTCTCTTGGTAGTTAAAATTTTAAACTTTATTTACACATTTTAGCACTAATCCCAAAAATTGTTTATGATGACGCGAATTTTGCAATTATTTATACAATATAATAACCAGTTCTAACATATTATAGTTTTTATTATATAATTTTATACTATAATCTGAGAAGATAATATTCTCAGACTTATTTTTTTCTTCTTATTTATATTTGTATATATATTTAATTCGTAAGTGAAGGAAACGTTGTCATCTTCGATTGAACTTTTATAGATGTTACTAGTAATATAACATTTTCAGAACATTGTAATAAAGGTTTAAATAAAAGTGGTGACATGTCAACAGCAGCCGTGTTTTCACCAAAGTGAAAATGTTGTCATCACATAACAGTGAAGTTGGGGACTTGTAACTTACTGTTATCGCCCTTCACCTCCTCTCTGTATCTATTGAACGTAACGACATACAACTGACAGCGGTGCACAGAGTAGGTGAAGCTATGTTTGAAAAGTCAATCGATATCCCAAGTGTGGCTGGATGGTACTTCCTGAAATAACTTTTGGTACAATGTTAGATGCCTCATTCCACTTTAAACGGCGCTTCCACTCGTTCATTTTATTTGACTTCTTCCTAATTTAAGTTTTTAATTACCTCAGGCGAAGTTTTTAATTTCCCAATTTTTAATAAAAAACACGTTTATTGTGACAATTTTAAAATTATTGGGCCCAAAATTCTTAGTTAAACTTGAAATCGGAAATCGTAGGCCACCCTTTTCAATTATAGGTGCGACCCATGGTGGTATCTTAATCCTCATGGATACCAACATTTGTCTCTTTTGTCGCGTACTACAGTTAAGATCCTCTGATACTTTTTTATTTTAACTTTCTATGTTATTATCTCTTTTATACATAAAATATAGTCTTTAAGCAATTTTTTTAATATTTTTAAATAAATATCGTTTGAAAACTCACAATACGAGTATAAACACCGCCACATATATCCTACATATCATATAAAATTTTTGCAATCATCTGTTAATATGTAAATATATTATCTCTTTTTAGAGATTTTTTTTTAAGCTTTTTAAAAACTTTACAAATGATTTGGGTGGGTGTTTCATAGAATTTAAAAAACTTTGCTAATGAAAGCGTAAATTAATTCAATAGTAGGCATAAATATGAACCAATAGTTGGAATAATAGTAAAAGAAAATATAAAGATTTGTTAATGTAAGCATTAAAATGTTAAAAATTTACTGTAATACTAGAATCATTATAAAGAATAAAAGCGTAATATACAGATTTATACAGACATTTAAATGTGAAACCGTTCAACGTTTTAGTAATATTTAAAGTGCTAAAAATAAGACCCATTTAACTTTGCTAAACTAATAGCTCACTAAAGACTTTTAAAGCAAATCATATATACATGAATTGTTATTTCTCTGCAATTCCAATTAAGTTGGATTTTTAAGCATATAGAAGACATACATATTTTACAAACTAAATAAATTGTAAACTTTAGTAATTGAGAATATATTTACCATGATTTCTGTTATATACTGAGAAGAAATCGAGAACAACATTATAATCAATGTCTTATTTTAACAGTGTTTAAAGGTCATTTTATTTTCGGTCTTGTTAATGTATCACTTCATTATTAAGTCGTCAAATATAACGCTATTTATATTGGATTTTTATATTCAGTACCTGGATGGAATGTTTGACGTAACACCATTTTTTGTTTATTTCGTATTCAACATAAATAAATTTTTGGTAATGCGCCATGAACAGAAAAAAAAGCGTTAAAACAATTTGTGTCTTTTCACAATATAAGGTGGGGTAACTAGGTCTACCCCAACATGACCTCAAAGGTAGATTTTCTCTCCTTATCGTCTTGTTATATTTGTCTTGTTTGTCTCAAGCAGATCGGTTTTCATAACTCTTGGATTGACATATTCACAAATGCATACCTTTTCATGAAATAACTTGTAAAACTTTAGCAACTTAAACTCTATTTTACTAGGGATTTAAATTAAAAAAAAACTGTTTTATTATTAAAACCATACGCGTATAAACATCGAGGCTTTTACTATTTTAGCTAACATGATACAGTTGATACAGTTTAAGTTAAGATAGATTAAATTTTAATAATATCGGACTAAGAATAAAATGAGTCTTCTCTTTATTATTACAGTGCAAATTTCAAAAAACGTAGGGTTTTTTAATTAAAATATTAATGAAGTTTAACAATTTATATCTATCTTTTGTTTACAAATGACGATACAAGTACTTGTTCTTTACTCCGAAATTCAACAAGATTACTAATTTTAAGTAATGAAACATAACTAAATTACTATACCTATTAAATAAGTTTTTCTACAAACCATTAACTGTGTATGTTTTATATGACAATGAATAATATTACGTGTAACAAGAGAAAAACATATATTCAGCAAATATTGCAATACAAGTCAGAGCTCAACACATTGTGTGGTAAAATAACCTGAAATAATAATTATTCAAAGCAAATAATAGTTAAATTAAGTTAGTATGCAAAGTTATTTGTTATAACATTTCAGACTAACTTTTACAATAATTAAATCAGTCTGAACGTATTATTTTATAGAACAATTTTTTATTTTATTACATGTTATTAATTTTGTATTTTTTTTAAACACGTATTTTCCCAATCAATTTTGCAAGGGATCCATAAACAATAATGTTATGTATAAAAATATATTTTCGAAACTTTGTAATTTAGTGATTTAATGGTTCATCCCCTTTTTAAATGATACAATTTTTAATGGAATTTAAATGATGTAAATCTCATTTAACAAAGCTTAGATCAAAAATCCTCGGTTTTTGGGACAATTTTTTCAAATATTGTTTTTTAAATAAAGACAACTCCACACAGCGAAGCCTATTAAAGAATTCTAAATTACTGGTGTGGAATTTTTAAAAGGATACACAGATTTCCGAAATTTGCATCGATTTATTTGTTACAAACATTTACTTAATTTACGAACCGATTATCCTGCAACTTAATCCTTTGTTACTAAAATTTCAGTTAAGTGCAACAGTGTGAAAATTCAAAAAATTGAAAAAATATTCAAAATTGGCAAACTACAGATCTCGTTCGCTTATTTTGGGGATTTAAAAAAGAATTGAAGATTTTTTTTCGTGACAGGAATTATGGAAAATACTCTCAATGCACATTGATAAACTGAAGTGATTGTAAACATTTGAAAATGTGACCTGGGGTTATAATATATTTGAATTAAGGTAACACATTCAGCTTTTTTCGTTATTCAACTGTAAAGTGGGATCAGCCTTTGTTTATGCTGTATGAGTTTTCTTTTTGGTGCAAAACGTACACTTTGAACAGATACGGGACAAAACGTTGCAGTACAAATCACGAGAAGCTCCACGATGTGGCGTAATCCTAATCTTCATTATGGATAGATCAATTGGTGTTAATCATGATAAGATTAGTACAAATAGCATTTGGCGGGATAATGACTTGGAAAGCTTATTAATTTTATAAAAATAATACTTTAGGCGTACATTCACGATAGGTTTTTGCTGGGTCTGGGGATTCTTTCTATACGTCTTGTATATAATTTTGTTTCCATCTGTCCGCAATATATCTCAAAAACTATAAATCATCAACTAGACTTTTAAAAATTTTGTAATGTATTAATTTATTTAATGAATTATAATCATTGATTCGATGTATGTTGAATGTCGCTTAAGAATAAAACAGACAAAAAATTGTTAATACCAGTCCTAAACTAACAGTTACAAACGCAAAATACCATAACGATGTAACAGAGCCCATTACAGTACTCATTGTTTATCCCAAGTCAACAGCCGAACAGTCCTACCCTGTGCACATTCTGTATGGTAATGTTGAATTAACTTCGTAATTCAAACAACTGACATTCTAGGTTAACTGTTACTAGATTTATTTTATTAAAGTACCGCTAATACCTTATACAAAATCTTCCATAGAAATTAGTTAATTGCTAATGTCATAAATACAACCTTTATGTACTAAGCTTGCAATAATTTATAATTTATGTTTACTCAACATATCTGTACCCCTTCTTTCCACAAAGGACAATTATTAAAAAAACAAAGATTACAATAATCAAAGCAACTTATAGGGAAAAGCTTAGCTGAGATAGTAAAAAAATTTCAAAATTGTAAACGTAATATATTCAATAGTGATTCATTGACAGTCGGATAACTGTAATTAGATTACCATATACATATTACATCACTAATATGACTTAGTATGAGAGCAAAAAATAAAATTTTTTCAACTATGCTTAGCTAAACACCAATTAAGTGAGATTCACTATCTTCGATTCTCGATGTTGTCTTTCAATAGTCACATATACACATGAAGATTCATGGAAAAATTCATAGTCCAACAGATCATTTCGTTCTTGATAAACCAAACAGCACAGACCGAAATAAAATTGGTGCATGTTATCCATTGTTGCTAACGCTTAACTACTCACCTAAGTTTTTCAACCTTTTAAAATAATCTGTCCCCCATTTCCACGACGAATTTCCCTTTGAATTATTTTTTATCTTAGAATAATCTGACTTGTGTTTATATGAACCGTTAATAACGTACTTAAAAATTTTGCATAAACTGCCAATCATAATACAATTTGTAGTACATTACGCATTTAATAATCACAATATATTAACTATTTTATCACTAAAATGGGGATTCGAATCGATCTCAACTTGAAAAAAGGTTTAATTTATTTTTCTCTTACCAATGAATCATTCGCCAGGAGGGTGACGACAGTGTAGCTTAATAATATTCGTAGGGCTTAGGAAAACCGTCACGATATTTATACAAACCCAATCAATGACATTATAAATTTTAAATTGTTTACGTAGCTTCATTTCTATATGATGACACACTACTTTTAAAAAATTTTTTTATCATGTCTCTCATGGATTTGGCTTAGCGTTTGTGAAAAAACTTTTATATCGATCTAATAGGGTAGACCATGTTATAATGAGAAACTACAGAATAAATAAATGGTGAAATCAAATTCAGAATTCTCTTAAAATAACTGATTTAATAATTTGACACATTAATAATAGTAGCCCATTTCCTACATTTTCAAGCACAATCGTTACCACCATATTATAATCATGTTTTACGGTGATACGGTATAGTCTTTTATATATAAAACACTGAAAATTTAAATCCGAAATAATTGCACAAAACTGTTGAATGTATAATGTAATTGTGTGAAATTAAACAATGTGAATGTGACAAAGTACTCAAGGAACACTTCATCTGTAACATACAATTTTGTATAAATGTTTCCAAATGGATGGCCCCAAAACTAAACTACCAAAATTTTTAATATTTAAATCTGACTTAATGTTTGCATATCATACCATTATCCAACATGTTATTTTTACTCTATACACACAACAGAGTTTACAATTATGAATATTTGTAATTGTTGTTACATAAATAACACGTATTATGTCTATTTGTGTAATTTTCATTATCAGATGGGATAATTATAGCAATGAATTTTTAACTTTAGTTTAAATTATTTAAATTATCAATGATTAGCCTTGCTTTCATGTAAACACCAATGTTGAGCCAATATTAAGCAGTTTATATAAATTCATATATTTAGAGTTAAATTGATTTTTGAAACTATCTTATATTATAAAATAAACGAATCAACAACAACACTTTTTCTGTATTTAATCTGATTTACCCATGAACTTGAAGACTGTTTTTAATGGTTATTGTTCCCTATACATGCTTATATACGCTAAGATATTATTTAAGTAAATTTTAAATGGAAACAGTGTAAACTGGATGGATAAAAATTAAAAAACATACAATTTTGGTTTTATTTGATAAGTAAGCCAATGATTCTCTGAATATATCACACCTAACTATATAACTTGCTGTGATTACAATCGAATCTAAAGGCTACTCGGTTCAATGGCGCAACACAAATTCATAGGTAATTACAATCCTAGCGTATTCGTAGTCAGTATATAACGTCCGTATGGGGTTGAAATTAGTTGTGTAGTACGTATACTCGATGTTAGTCTTTGTGGTAGCTGTTTATAGGAATGTCATTGATATACTCGCAAATAATACCAGAGGAACGTACATCACCAATTGGTGAAATAACAACTATGATAATTTAAGAGAATTTTAATATATAATTGTTTTAGTTCAGTTCCTTACAGATTTAAAAAAAAATATTGCATTAACATTTAAAAATTTAAGACCCTGACTGTACTAAAAAATAATACTTATTAATTAATTCTAACTAAATTTGTTGAACTATACCATTATATGGGGAAATTTTAAATATTGAAAACCTGTTTACGATGAACAACACACCAGAACTATTACTGAAACCTGGAAGGAACTCAACTGTTTCTTGCGTGTGTTTATCGCTATAAAGCTGTATTCTTTCATCTCTACAATACAATTACCATACATGAATTTAACTATTAACATTTATTTTATAATAGCTACAGTTTTCATTAAAAAATTAAATGATTTACTATAACATTAACATAAATTAAATTTACCTATAAAATGAATTTTTAATTAGGGAAACCGATACAATAAGTACGAAGAAAGCGATAAATGTAACTAAAAAGAATTATTAACAAAACTTATGAATAACTACATCATATCTCGTTACCTGTCTGAAATATTTAAATAAGATTGTACTGAATTTGGATAAAATGTGCTATTCCTTTTTAGTTTTTTATATCATGTAACACGTAAATAAAATTTTATAACTTTATAATTAATATTTAACTCTAATTCTATTTTATGACTATTTAGCTCGTCTTTTGAAGGAATT
>NW_025785191.1:0-23389 GCF_021130785.1 Homalodisca vitripennis | reverse complement strand
AAACAGTGAACATTTAGTTTCTTGATACGCCTTAGTTTTGTTTTACCTTAGTTATTCAATTTTACAAGATATTAACTATTACTCAATTTTTACACACGTCTTTCGGGGTAATTTTAACGAAAATTGTCATGACATAAGCGAACACGACTACGTTAAATATACGTTTGCATAATTCAGGGAGCGAAGGAAAAAAATGATAAACTTTCAAAACTGTGACAAGTTTTGGTGCCCATAGCGTGATGCAAGGGAAGTGTTTCTTTAAGTTATAGGTGCTCGCTTTTACGTTGACGGATTTCAGTGGAAAAGTACACATTGATATTCTTCCCTATTTTACATAGTTGATGTCTAGTAAAAGTATTAAAACATTACTGGTTTGTTTTTTATTTGACTTTTAAAAATCTGATCTTACCATTACATTTAATAAAGAATTAGAAGCAAACTAACTTACATAGGTTTTTTTAAAATTAATTTTCCTCGTAACTATTCAATTTTATATAATTAATTTAGTTTTTTTAGCTTAACTAGTTTTCAGAGAATAATCAATTTGAATAAACAAAATATAAAATCCTGACTAAATGAGACATTTCTCGACCTATATTTTATATGAAATTTTTTGTTTGAAATGATGAATCCTATCACCCACAGAAGTTTGTGGACACCATTTTGTAAAACTCTGTAATATATGGATTTGGATTATAGCTGTTGTGTGCTCTGACACGTTTCTTGTTGTGAACTAGATTGGTATATCGGATTGGTTTAGTTAGGTGGAGCGGTTATTGAGAACAGAATGTGTTTTCCCTGCTAAACCTGACCCGTGTCATGGCTTGGAAGGACGTACTGGTCTTATGGTAAATCGCTCCCCATAAACGCAAAGAAATATTCCACAACCACTTACGTAATCTTGGCAGGATTCAACGTATACTAATTGCGCTAATATTTTTCGCATCCCCCCACCTCCAATCTATTGCGAATAATACTTATAAAATAAACCTCTCATCCTCCCAGCTTTGATATATTCTACAAATATTTTCATAATGTCCAAACTATTGGTTTATTTTTTACCATTTAGAAGATATTTAAATACTCCTGTCTCAACGTATTATACAACAACCTCCCTTCATGTTTGGTGTCTATCCTTACAATCTTATGTTCATTGCACAGCTAACAATTTGATCATTTAAACATTTATAGTAGTTTGGCACATTTGTGCGCTTTTGGCTCGTACTGCCACCGTGGTGCACATACATAAGCTCATATACGTGTTGCACTGTGGTCTGTAATCTGACGTTGATAAGTGTATTATCATCATATCAAAATTTTTGCTTTTTGCTCAGCCATTGCTAAAATGCTACTATTGAACTGTTTTCAGGCCCTCTTTGAAAGAAATCTGAACACCAAAAAAAAAAAACAACTAACAATGTCTTTTATATTTAACATATTCCTTAACTAAAATTAACATTGTTCCATTTCTTAGTACCCGCGAAAATTTATGCTCTCGTAGGTCCCACAAATCAATGCTGGACCCTCACAAAGCTACATTATTAATAATAATTGAACCCTATCAATGAGATTACTAACTTAATTGGCTTATTAATTGTACTGTATTTACAATATTTGTTAATTGTACTGCCTTTGTATTAATTTATTACACTGTACTGCTCAAGAGCTTACAAAACTCTTTGACATATGAAGACTATGGATTACTATTAGTGGATTTCAAAAGGAAAATATGATTATTTTCAGTCAATAAGGAAAACAAACATGTTGGACATTACTACAAAAATTCTTAATGGGAATAATAAATAGTTATTACACAAACATTTCTTAATTTATTATACAAATGTCATGAAATTATTACGCGAACAAATTACTTATCAAATTGAGTCCTGCCATACATATAAAGTTAGAACACATCTCAAGAAGCTGAAAAGATAAACGTATTGTAGCCTATAAAACACCAATCCTGCGGAGGGAGGGTGTCGGTGACGACTACCAAATGGGGATCGTTCGTGTTCTTGACACGTTCACACCTCTTTATTAAACTTGTTGTCTATTGTTTAGAGGTACATGTTGTGCTATGCATCAAGAACGATAGAGAAATACTAAAGCAATACCTAATAGTTTTAAGCTTACTCTTTGTTTGACTAAACTATGAAGAAAAATCCCGTCCAGATTCTGAAAATTTCAATTACGTATTTGCGTTCCTTCTTTTGCATTACAAAAAAAGCATTTCATATGACGCTGAATATAAAGAAAGGTAAAAAATGTCTACGAATATACATAAAAAGGCAAGACTCTAAAATACTAAAATACCTATGACCAGATAAGTAGATTAGTATGAATGGAAGTAGATTAATTGGGACTTATGAAGAATTTTCGGACCAATGAATTTTATATAAATATATAATATCTTTATTTATATATATATAGCATATTATATACACCCACATATAATATGTATCGGGCCCAAAAAAGGTTATCTTTTTTACGGTGCCGGAAATACGTCTAGGGTGGTATTTGAAAAACCCAATTTTCTTATAATGGCCGCCCTTTAATACAGAAGAGTAAGAATAAGAATAACTTTATTTTCTCAGGATAACATAAATACATAACAGTTGTTACACGCGAGCGTGGAAAGAATACAAAAAAACAAAAACAAAACAAAAACTCTCCGCAGGTCTGACCTTAATGAAGCACAAAAAATATCAAAAAATTATTTCAAACTAAAAAAAAACCTTTGTTCCAAATTGTTAAGTCTTAACTACGTATGTAGTTAACTTACAGCAAACTACAATATGGAATGTTAAATTAAAGTATAACATCGCTAAAAAGCTAACAAAATAAAACTAGACGGAAAGAAAAACAATAACATTTTTCATATGTACCAGTATAAAAAACAATATTTTAAATCCTGAGAAAATTCTAGGGCCTTCTCAAGGCAAGCCTGTTTTAGGAAGGACACCGTGTAATTATATTCTTAAAATACTAAAAAAAATAAAAAGGATCAGGAAGTTAAATATACAAAAAAGAAAAAAGTCCCTATAAGGATTTTATTGAATTTTTGTAATCATGGAGTAAGATAAATAGCTGCTACTGGAATCTAATTTTCAGAGGTAAATCTTTGTGTGGACTATGTATGTGGAAAATTAATCGAAAAATTTAGTTCTTTTATTCATGAACCTCAATTAACACCTCAATGTCCGCAGAAAGAAACAAGAACCCAAATGGTTTTAATGTCTTCAAAACAAGAATTTTGACTTTTTAAATTTTATTTCATTAGGAATTTTGTTAAAACTTATTCTTGGGGTTAAAAAAAACAGTTACAGTTTTTAGTAAAAAATGTTTTTTGAGGGTTTTAAAGGTGTTCTAAAGTTATTTGCATTGCGAAGTTTAAACCTATACTCATTAATGTCAACATCCGGTAGGTTTACACTCTTATCGTAGAACAACTTATAAAGTTTTGAATTACCACAAACATAAATCTTGAGCGGGTAAAATATTACGGCTGACAAATAGCGGGAATTGAGGTTTCAGATTTTAGGTTTGTTTACCATAATTTTCTAATAAGAAATGTTTTTGAAGTAAATCATAAAATAGGCTTGTAGCTTTTGTGTTGTAAGGTGCTCCCCAAAACGAAAAAAAAATACCATAGTCTAACCGAGGCTGTTTTACCAATGAACATATCAAACAAAACGACGTAATAATTTCTTGTGTCACAAAAATTCATCAGAAACAAAAAAACTCGTAAATAATTTTTTAATTCTAGATTTCATAAACTAATATGTGGTTATTCCAGTTTAATTTCTCTGTCTAACACTACGCCTAGATATTTTTAACTTCACTTGCATCTGCAACCGGTTTACCAGATAAATTGCAAAAGACTTCTTACAAAGACAATTAAAACATTTATAAATAATTGCACCGGCGTCAAAAGGCACTTGACCTCTTAAACTAAAATTAATATAACTTGTCTTTCCATGGCTATGACACCCTTTCCTGTTTTTACTAAACCATCACTTTAGCAGTTTGAGATCAAGATTCATAGCATAGCTCTATATCACCCAGCTGGAGCTGGAATAACACAAAGACAGTGTCGTCAAGCAAATACATCGTTTATACTACCCCTGAAGACTAGCATTACAAAGTTCATTGATGTAAATTAAGAAAAGAGTAGGGCCTAAAAAATGATCCTTGAGGTACACCACCCTTAATTTCACTTTGTTCTGTGAAAACTCCATTAATTTTCTAACACTGTCCCTTCTAGATTTTAAATATTCTTGAAACCAATTTAAAACAATCCCCTTATCCCACAGTCAAACATTTTTCCCAATAATATTTCCCTGATCAAAGTGTCAAAAGGGTTTTTTTTTGCCAAAAACAGCCCACTAACATTTTTTTTTGGGCAAGCCCTCAATATCAATCCAATGAAATTTAAAATGTAGTTTCGGGGGTCACGCCCTCTCTAACCCATACTGATTGCGAAATAAAAAACTCCGTCAAAGTGAGGAAATTAATCAATTTTCGCTTCATAATTTTCTCTAAGACCTTAGATATGGTAGAAACCAAAGAGATAGGGGGGAAGTTGCTACAAAATTTTTTTGAGGGGGGCCCTTTTTTGAATCGGAATAAAAACTGCTGACTTCAATTTCTCCGGAAAAACTCCTGTTGAAAACTTAAAATTTTCTATAAATAAAAGAACATAACAAAATTTTTTGGAAATTGGTTTTTTAATTAAAATTGAACTAAATTTCCCTCAATCCGGAGACTTTCCATTCTTTAATGAGTTTTTCAGCGTCTTGCAGGCCTGTAAGAGTACAGGTTTTTCCGAAACATAGAACCATTTCGTAATTCTTTTGGGAATGACCCGCATAAGGGAAAAATTTTCAATTTTTCGGTTCTTCAATACTGTCGGCAAACATCAACAACCCTTAGGAAATAGTTTTGAATTACACTATTATTTTAGGATCTCTAGTAATTTCATTTTGTCCTATTTCCAAGAATAACCATTTGTTTACTTTTTTGACCAGTTTTTCATTTAAAATTTTTTCCCAATTTGTTTTGGGTTTCCTTTCTTTTTTCAAACGATTTTTTTAATAACATTTTTTTTACTTTTTTTTTTTGTTCATTTTTTTTTGAAAGCGAAGAAAAAAATATTAAACCGTCACCTTGTTGGTTTTTTTGTGCTTTTTAAATTCTTAAACATTTATTTCTAAAAAATGATACCTTCGATTCCATCGTTGACCAAGTTTCAACTTAACACATTTTTTTCTTAGTTCAATTTCACTTTACTTCACTAATCGCAACTTGCAACAAATCATAAAACTTATCAAAAGCACAACGCGTTTTCCGTTCCCCATACACTTGTGCCCAGTCATTTGGTCGAGAACATCGTTAAATATTTATAGTTATGCGGTATTGTTTACTTGTGCTACAGCTGTTCGGGACCGGGGAGGAGGGCGCCCCCCCTAAACCCACCCCCACACGCTGTCAGCGAGTGGGGGTTATGTAGCATGCTCTACCGCAGCACTGATCATTGCTTTCTTTGCGGGCAAGTTTAACATAAACATAAAAATGCATGTCCCCAAACCTCTGAAATTTTCTTGTAGGCTCTTGATCCGACTAAAATCCATGACTAGCCATCAACATTTCGTAATCTCTACTGCACTACTATTATTATAAATTAATGTTCATGTCACCATTATACAAGCACTTCTTTTTAATTTTATTTCGTTTTCTAAAAATGTTTGTAGCTCAGATAAAAACGCGGGAAATTTTAAATAATGTTGAAACCTGTATATAGCCATAAAAAACCATTCATATGAATCAATTTTAACGGGAACGAAAAAAAAATCTCTGTTTGAAAAAAATTAGTAGTTAAATAAAATTTACATTTTTAAACAAACGAGTCATGAACATAGCAGCGCTCCACCACTCATTTTTATTTTTACATTTTAAAAATAGCGATACCTTTAAATTTTGGGTACGTTTCGCTTGGAATCTTTAACCCATACTGGGAAAGGAATATAAAATGGGGTCGCTTTTATAAGAAGATAGGTGACTAGCGGGCTATCAAAGTTATGCCTCTCATGCTGGCGAATATTTTGAACGAATAACCATAAAAGTTCTATTGAAACAATTTATCTCTTCAAAACTAGTATTCATTAATTAAGTTCATTTTTTTTTATTATTAATACAATTTGGACTGCCGTTTGAGAAAAATTAAACTAAAATTATTACAATACATGTCACACAAAAAAATTCATAATTAATTTCATCAAATTACACAGCAAATTAAAGTTATGGAATCAATAATTAAAATACATACTTACAATTACAAGACATTGTACCTAAAGCCTTTCAAGGTCAGCCTGGGTTACATTACTTGTATGACAGGTGCATTGTCCTCTTTTCTTAGGAAAACTTTTCCCCCCCGGTGCCTCACATACTTGTACCCTTTGTCCTTTTTCGCCTGGACGAGCGAGCGCATACAACCTCATCCTTGAAGGTGTCAGTGACTCGTTGAGGGTAGATTGTGGAGTCCGTAGCCATTCAATGGTTGCCGCGTTGAGAGATCCCTCTTCTGATGCTTCCTCTTCTGGAGTTCCTCCTTGTCAAGCCGACGGACAAACTTTCACAATGATTGCCACGGGGTCCTCTGCGAGCCGCACATGCATTCTTTCTTCCCCAGACAGGTGACAAGCGTCGATCCATTCTGTGGAGTTGCTGTCCATGTTAACCGCTTTCCCAACTTTTAACACGATGGTCAACCACGTCGTCGACAGTCTCTGTAGGCTCCTCAGGGATGCCCTGGATCTCGATGCAGTTATCCTGGAGTACCATCTCTTGTTCCTCTTACGCGGGTCTCCAAAGCAGCAATCTCAATTCCTCAACTGCTTCTAATTCTCCGCCTCCAACTTCTCCATTTCCCCTTTCCCTATTTTTTTAAAAACTTCTTCATTTCATCCACCTGGATCCTCAAAATAGCAGCAGTTTTCGGCGAGCTTGGTGTCAAGGCTCTCATGTGATTTTATTGAAGTCAGCATATTAATTACTTTCTGGTCAGAAATTTTAATTTCATTGATTGCCTGCATGACATCCTTCAAGTGACAGTTTTACCTTGCTCAGCCCTGTACTTCCTGTCTCATACTGCGACGTCGGATTGCAGGCACATGGGTTGCACCTCCAGGCGATGTTCCTCATTAGTGAGAGTCTCGATATCCACTTTGCTCATGTTAACACAGTTTCCATGAAACAAAACGCCCACAGGTCAGCACACAACAACTTTAGGTGTTTACCGGTGACGGCCTTCACACAAAACGCACAACTCAGACATAATTAACAAATAAACAAACAAATTAATAAAAATATAGACAAAATTGCGAAATTAAAACTCCACCAAGTGAATCCACTAACTACGATAGTTTTAACGCACACACAACTCCAGTATCGCGAACTTAAAAACCCTGCAAAGGGACACAGAGAGAGAGATAAGAGCTGAGCGATTCCGCACTGCCTGTACCTGAACCATGACTGATATAAGTTCACTAACGTATTTTCTTAATCGATTAGCACGATGCAAAAGGCTACTTAAAAATGATGGCCTAATCGCCTAATAAGGCGTTCATCATCACCATGTGGATCATTGAAAGAAGTTCAGGGTTCCAGAGGTGCAGCATCCTGATTTGGGTATATTGCAGAAACTCATATTTTACTTCATATATCTAATTAATATCTTTTTCGTGGCCTTTGTCGATTTCATTTTCGAAGTACCACATGTATCTGGGAATAGTAAGTACTAGTGATATTTCAGTAATAGTATACAGTATTGAAGTAAGATGTTTAGTTAAATATAAGAAAAATTTTCTCAAATCAGTCTAAAAATTACCATTATGACTCACTAACATTACCTATATATTTGGGCACAAAATCTTGGATGAATTCTTTCTCCCAATATTTTTTTTAATGCAAATATTTTCCACCATTTGCATTCAATTTCCCAAATTTGATTTTATTTAACCCTACAGAATAGTGTTCTACATAATAGTCTCCATAGGGTGTTAGGGACATGTTAGACCCACACGTCTTAATTATTCCACAATATTAAAAGCCTCATACAATTGTACTGAGCCTGTTGACAAATTTATTTATTCTGCTATTATCTTGCCAGATTCAATGATACAAATAAGGTCAGATGTAATCCTCAAAAACATTCAATGGTCGTTAATGAAAATTTTGATTGTGAAACAATGGGTTTATGCACTCCCAAACATTGAATTCGGTATGTAAAATAAAACTTTTTCAATTAGTATATATATATAATTTTATAGATATATATATATATCACATCACCCCCGCCCCCCGCACTCCCTCATCCCCTCCATAACCACTCAGAATCATAAACCCATCGTCACACTTGCTCCTCGCCGGCGACTCTAACCCGGATCTCTCACTTGCTTTGGCAGTGTGTGAATGTGCACACACAACACACACCACTCCCCCCCAAAAACACACACTCACAGACTTTATTCGGAGTAACCTTATAATGTACATAAACCAATATAGTTTAGAAAGATCTTGAAGTTTATCGAAAAGCAAGTCCCCCACTTTTTGATACTTCAATTCACCCATGCACTTAGAACTGTGTGTGTGATTGAAAATACTTAATGTTTGACCTACACTCAAAACTCCTGATCCTAGTTGTTGTGGCTGTGATTAATTTGCATAGATGAAGCGATCATAAAAATACGTATAGAAAAGAGCTGACATGGCCTTTAATTATTGGTCTAGTACCTTCAAAACTAAGAATGTACACATTGGGCTTAGGGGAAAATGGGTCGGATTTTGACGATGGTTAGAAAACTGTGAGCTTGGAAATAGAATGGTCGTAAACCAAGGAAATGTGATGCAAACAAGTTCTTCTTGGAAGCGACCCAAGATGATTGGATTAGGTTGCGCTGGTAAACATTTAATGATGGTTTATTCCTCGGAAAAGATAATAAGTCTGAAATTCTTTTCGTTGATTCTGTTTTAACCACCCATGTAGAGGTTATACCAAGCCGTTAGTCGTAACAGGGTTTATATGAGATTGCATACAACATTTTGGACTCCAGCTTAGTTCATTTCTCAAGATGTTGTTGCGGCCAGATAGTTCGAAAAATAAAATGTTTAAAAAACAGGTTTTCTCGCAAAAGTTCTAAAGTATCATTTAACTCAATCTGATGTTAGTATTGGATTTTTACATGCAAAATTTTAACTATACTTGGAATCTTTCTCGACCATATCCTGCTGCATGATGTATTAGGATTTTCATTACATTGGCTTTCATATCAGTCTAAAAAAACAATAAAAATTTCTCCTCACCAAGTTGTATAAATAGTTTGTTATGATTTATTTAGGCTACTTTTTTAAAATTACGTCATAGATTTGAATCTCTTAACAGATGTATTAGTTTTCACATTTTTTTTTCTGCCCTCTTGTGGCCATCATGGTTTGCCCATGAAAACCAATGTAAACAATATATATTAATGCTCAGTAATGTCTCATGAAAAGGGACATCTTTTGAACTCATGTGTTCCTCATTTAAAAATGAAAAATTTGGACAACCATAGAGTTCAGTTTGTTTTCGATGTTATCGTTGTAAACAGAAAGACAGATAGATGTCAGAAATAGAGACATGATTGTAAACATACAGTCAGACAATAAATTCAAATCCATTTTCATATTTCAATATTCATGATTTATTTTGTAACCGTTAAATGAATCTTATTTCTTCCGATAAAGAATGAATCAATAACGAGAAAAAGAAGATTAGTTCACGTAACGTTATAATGTGTTCTATGTAATCAAAAACTTTGTCAGAAACCATCAATCGTAAATACTCGTGCCCGTACGGTGTGAAGCGCATAAATGATTCATCTTTCTAAGGTGTATCAACCCGTTGAGTTGTCATTTCTCATTGAACTAAAAAAAACTGTTGTTTGGTTAGGGGATGATCTTCTATGTTAAACTCCTCTTTATTGTACTCACCAAAAGTTTTGTCAAGTCAAGTTTAAATGATTTTATTAATTGGAATTAATACAAAAATTTCGTCTTAATTAGAGACTAAGTTTTAAATATAATTTTGGCTTTACTTTACGTACATTTATCACACAATGTGCGTTCTTCGAATTGATAAAACTTTTCCGTGGAGCCAAACAATATTTTATTTAAACATTAAAATAGTGTACGACAAAAAACTTATATAACCTTTTATAGCAATGCCACCCCAAAAGTTTTAAAATAATTGTGCATCTACCAAGGACAAAACTGGTTATTTTAGTTTAAGTACAGTTTAGACGTTACAAGTTAAATATGTAAGGGAAACTCCGGAAGTAAAGACAGTAAATATACATAGATCGCCACAGGCTCGATAAAGATAATTATTGATGTGAAAACTTGTGAGTTTCAGCTCGCTGGTGGATCACTTGAGTGGTAAAGCCGCGCCCATAGCACAAGCCTGTCAGTAGGAGAAGAAAAGCCACATGATACTGTCCACTCAGTTACGAATGAGTCCACCGTATTTTCTTACTAATTTTGTTTGTTATATTTTCTATATTTTCTTTATGCATCTTGCTGAGCCATTACAGAATTTTACTCAATAAGTAGGGTCTAATGCTACTTCCAGTATTCTATTGCAAAGGAAAACTCAATTCTCGAAAAAAGGCGTTTTATCAATTTACGATTTTTTAGAAAACATGTTTCTAGGCATCCGTCCCTTAAGGTACTTTAATACAAAATCGAGTCGTCAATTTTTTCTCTAGCCTAAAAATTGATTTTGTTGTGAACTATTTTCTAACATTAGACATTATTTTAACAGGAATATGTTTTTTTGTGTTTAGTGAAAATGATAAGTTGTCCTTTAACTTGTTTTATCTATTATTAATTTATATTTTCGAGCTTTCGCGTGGGGCGGACTTACAAAGAGCTTTTTGTATTAAAGGAGGATTAAGTCATCCTGAACAACCTTCCTGTCTCTAATCCTTGCCTTCCAGTATATTAAAACGAAATTCCCGTTATGTAATTGTAACAATCATTATGTATTTCAAATTATTGAGATCTTTATCTAGTAGCGTTGCCAGTTTATGCCGCGTCCTCTCTATCCGAAAAGTTTTTGGCATTTGCGGGCTCGTTTTTTAGATTCCTGGGGGGTGTACAATTAAGAATTTGCATATTATTAAATATTGAACTAAACGTTTAAAACTCAAGACGCTACCCTGTTCGAGAGCGTTTATTTTCCATTCAATCTAGCTGTCCAATGAATAAATCTATCTGCCTCCTAGTATCGTCGCAGCTGTAATGCAATTGGGCATAATACTTAGTTAATAGTTTTTTTAGCTATTTTGGAAATTCAATTAAAAGGCTTTTAATATATAAACCCACCTTAATGAACTATTTGCCTTAGATACTTCTACACATAAGTTAATCAAAACTGGTTAGCTTTCCTTGGACATACTTGTTATGGACAGCTTTTACTGTGGGAGTTAAAAGAATAAATTTGTTAATTTACTCATGGAGGACAATTTGTTTCACCAGAACTATAGGTCCCAAAACAGCAGAAAACTTTAACACTTAACACCTAGTTGTACACCAAGAACTTTTAAATGTTGGTATGAACTTAGTAAGAATGTCCCCTTATATCAGGGAGGTAGATTTGTATTTTACCTTAGTAGGCTTCACAGTTGTAGGTATTATTTTTATATTGGGCAATAAGACAAAACTCAACTAACGGGCAGTTGAAATTTTAGGACTGAGAAGAGACGATTGATGCATGAAACGAAAGTAGACACGCTATTTCATCCATAAACAGGTTTCTCGTAGGTCCTGCATAATATATTGTCTTCATCACGGTACAATAAGGCAATTAAAAATTTGCCACCGTATATGTTGTGGGCTTAAATTAAAATGAAGCAGACTTGATAACGTTAGGAACACTTTGTGACCGAAAGAAGACCTCTCAGTCCATAACATTTATGGAGTCATACATTATCAAGGACCGACCTTTTGATTAAATTCCATCATTTTCAATTGGGAGTTTTTCCCCTCACATCCTGAAGGATGTCAAAAATGTAACCCCTTTCTTTAAAAAAGACGACGCCTACACTCATGAATTACTATCGGCCTATCTCTATTTTGCCCTATTTTAAGTAAACTATTTGAAAAGTTGTTTTTAGTGCGAATGCCTATCAAGTTTCTTGAATAAAAACAATCAGCTTCTCAAATTGACCCAATTTGGGCTTCAGAAAGGGCAAATTAGCGTAACAATGAGACGTGCAATTGTGATGCGGTCTTGTCGATATGATTGTAAGAGGGATTGGAAAGTTCTAAAATCACACAGTTTAAGTTTTGTTTCTCGATTTATCTAAAGCTTTCGATTGTGTTGACCCTCATTACACTGCTTGACAGACTGGAAATCGCATGGCTGTCAGAGGCGTGCTCTCGTCACATGGCTTTAGTTCTATTCCTAAGTCATAGAGAACTCACAGTTGTCCCCAAATTTGTAATCATATTTCAAATTCTGTTAAATATGAGTTTGTGGGAGTTCCTCAAGGATCCATTCTCATGTCCCAAATTCTCCAGCTCAAAGGATCCTATTTCTCCACCCAGTCACAATTCCAAGCGTTTATGTTAATGACATAAAGATCCATCACTGGGCCCACACGGGAAAAATCGTGGCAGTAAGTTGATGATACGACTCTTTGTTTTAAAAACAACGAATCTTCGAAATCAGATTTGGAACCAAAACGCATTTGTGTGGAATGAACAATTGTGTCCTCAAAATTTTTCATAGCCTCAATCTAAATACAAATTCATCTAAATCGTAACGTTTGGTAAATTTCACTTGTAACCACACACACCCCCCCAATAGACCTTTTGAGTATGGACGCTAGCGTTATGTTTAGACGGATACAATACTAGAAGAAGTCTATTCCTCAAATATTTACTGTGGAATTTACCTTGATTTCAAGGTTCTGACATGGAATGTTCACATCGATCACGTTTGCTCAAAATTTGCCTCAGGCATTTATGTTTGAGGTCTCTAGCCAAATACTGCCCAAGTTAAGTTCTTCTGATAACGGCGTATTATGGCTTGATTTATCCACACCTCACGTACGGATTGGTACTATGGGGTGCCTGTGCAAGGAACCAATTTTAAAGAGTGTTTCAAATTACAGAAGCGAGCGATCCGCACCATTGCAAAATTGCAGTTTAGAGAGTCGTGCAGGTCAACTTTCAAAAGGTTGCAACTGTTAACTCTGCCTAGCCTCTACATTTTACGAACAACGTTGTATTGTATGTCTAAATGTGCCTTGATTACGGCCGAGACATTCACTCGTACAGGACTAGAGGCAGAGACAACTACCGAACTGGGAGACACAGGACGGTGGTTTATGAACGCTTGCCTTCACAGGCAGGGTTCATTTTATTAACAGATTGCCTAATGAATTAAGAAAAAGCCTCAACGCTCAAGGCGTTAAAATCTCGTTTAAAACGCTGTTTAGCGTCAATGCATTTTACAATGTAAAAGAGTTTCTAGAATATGACTGGGAGACCACACAATAACATGACTGATTCTCGAACGAAGTGGGAATTATTGGCGATGGATGAACGTGGAATGAGTGATGAAATGTATGTCTGAATGAGAGCTCGATTTGGTATGTTGTCCAAATTTTAACATATTTGACGTTTGCTATTACAAATGTATTTTGTCTCCGCAATAAAAAATTGACTATTGACTATTTGAACATACGAGGTTTTATTCAAAAGACAACTAGGGAGACTCGGCATTTGCATCAGTGATGTAATTCATCCTGACCAGAAATGCTCCTTTACGCTGAAAACTTTATATATAAGTAAGCCATTTACCTCTGATCGTCATAACCGTAGAACACTGAAATAGTACTTTCGTTGATTTATGCCTACTTATTTTTAAAAAATATCATAGGTATATCATACGGGTTTTTATCCAAGCAGTCGAACACGATTTTGTTTTTAATTGCGTGAAAAGTCGCGGGTAGCAGCTAGTGCAAGTGTACAATTGAGCTATTTTAAATTAATTATGTTCACAAACATAATTTTGTATTAATTGAGTCTAAATCGATTTTACGTTTATACAAATAACTGTATATACTTATAATAATCTTCTACTTATAAGGTAGGGTCATTGAGTTTTAAATGTTTGAAAGTGCTACTATTATATTTATATGCTAAAACTTGAAGGCTGTGGTTCTATCATTGTTCTGTAAATGGAACATATAAACTAATAATACATGCTCATTTTTGATATTTAGAGATGATTTCGACAAGTGAAATTTACTTTTTCTCTTGACTGAGTCTGGAAAGGATATTATAATGGTATATTTATTTTTTGTAAATTTATTTTACATACATAAAATTTGCTATTAATTTCATATATAAAATATCACAGTTGATGATCTTGTATATAAAGATTTCTCAGTAGATAAAGGTAAGCAATAAAATTAAACAAACTGAATATTTTATCATTTGAAATTCTCCGGTAGGCTACTTGTTAAAACTGTATTTAGGATGTTGTTTTAAAAGTGTATTAATGTTAAAAGGGTACATTAATTTAGTTTTAATCCGGGATAATTAATGAAGTTATTAGCAATTACTTAAGCTTATATTACGTTTATAGTACTGACCTATTCTGTAATATTGTCGAAGATACGCTATAGACGCATGTTTTAAACGGCAAACTTAATTTAATTGACGGTAATGAAATATAACATAAGTGTTATAATTGAAATATATATTGACAAATAAATGAATATGATACTTTTCTTAGTTAATGACTAAAATGCGAGAGTTATTGATCATTACGGGATATCTTGCTACCAACAATAATCGCATACCTAATTTGTCATAAGCTTGTATAAGCTAGAAATACGGTAAGACTAGAAAAGGTAAAAATATAGGTCTACAAGCTGAATGAAAATGAACGATTTGTATGTTAGTTACGGGTTATATTTATAAGGTTTATGGTACGCATATTAATGTCACAAAATATAATTTCTCAAGTTATGTGATATAAAGGTATAGTAAAAATAGCAAATATTATAATACCGTTGTTTTATTTTAAAGACACATTGCATAATTTGTATTATTTCAGATAAGACAGCACTTGCGTTTCTCTGAGCACAAAGGATGAAAAAGGAACTGACACGGAAGGGAATAAAACGTTAGAATCTTCGTTATTTCGGAATTGATAGTTACAAACCCAATTATTTGTCCAACTAAATACTTATATATTGCCTTTTAAGCGTATATATTTTCACAATAATTAACTAATCTTACCACAGTAACCTTTTAAGAATTCTACATTATTTCAAAAAAACTTTTTCCGCTGATAATTACACCGATACTGATCACTGATATTTTCCAGCTAAAAAGCTTATTCGGACTTCAAAAAATTTAAAAAAAGGAACTAGCGTAAATGATCACCTAATCCCGTTATTAGGACCTAAAACACGTTTAATAGAATAATTTTTAATTTTAAGATAATTAAACTGTACACAGCCATAAATTCAGACAAATCTATATACGAACAAATCTGCATTTTTTAAAATATGACTGGGCAAATCACACGTATTAGTAGGTAATTCCTCGTATTGTATTTATATTTGTAAAACCAAATAAAAACTACTATTCAAATGTTATACGTTCTTTTGTATTATATTATATATATAATATATATATATTATAATGAAATTAAACATAATTAAATTAACTTATACATATTGTGAGTTAATGAATCTTACCCGATATAGTGGCGTCCAAATAATATGACTTTGCATTTTGGACTTTGCACTTTGTTGTCGTTGAACATTTATGTTCTCCTCTTTATAATACAATTTTGGTTCAAATAAAAGTATATATAATCATAAAAGCAATAACTTTTTTCATTCTATGAATTAAAAAAATTTAGAATTAAAACAAAGGAAACATTTGATTTTTATTTATTTAGTTGGGGAAAAAATGATCGTTACACAAAGTAATTTCTCGCCAGAAACTCGTATTTTTGTACCAAACGACTAAAAAATGCATGTTCCATATTTTCTGTTTCTTACAGAATGTTTTAGATAGACCGAATCGACGAGAATAAAAGTGCAATTATATATGTGTTTGGCGAACGATTCTTCCGTCATTTTACAAATTACGTTAGCTCTACAGTCTTTTATAAGAGGCTCTCTTAAATCTCTTCAAATAAAACAAAAAAGACTTTATCAGTAATATTGGTGTTGTTCCAAATAAACATTTGCGAGATTTTTCAAATATCTAAGCATCTCTTTACTACCGCTCTTAATCATAAGATCTCATTGCGGACTTTTTATTAACTAATATCATATAAGGAAAGTTAGAATGCTATGTAAAGTTTTTAATTAAAAGCAGTCTCGTTCTATTTATAACACGAAGTTGTGTTAAAGAAACATTTAACGTCGTGTGCTACCTAAATATGTTAAAATATTATATTGTGGCATTTTTGAGACAATTTTAACCGTAGAAAATTAAAATGGTAGTAATACAAAATGATATATGTTTTCTATATACAGAACTTGTAGCTGTAATTCACTTTTCTCAAGTTAAAAACAAAGCTATGAACCATAAGAGTACGTCTGTACAGTGGGTTTATAATTTATTACGGCTCATTCCTTGGTTTATGTACAACTATTTTTCCACTTATTTATCTGCAATAATTTTCTTTGTCATTAATTACTTTTTGGTGTGTTAAAATCCATTACACACGCCTTTTTTATTCTAAATATCAAGATGAATATGAAGCGAACAATCTGTAAAGTACAGAAATATGTGAATGTTAACTGAAAAAGAAAATAAATAAAACATATTGATTTAAATGCCATACACAATTATTTAAACAGAGTTAGAAGGTGTCATTTTAAAGAAAAATACTGCAATGTTCTTATAATGAAACAGGTACTCTTAGATTGCTGATATTTTTTCAATTACACCAGTACTCTTATTCAGTATTTACGTTACGTTAAACATTTCACAGATTATTGTCAACTATTTCATATATAGTTTAAGAAAGAGTAACTACTAATGAAACCATTTTTCGTGAATAATTGTCTAACTGTACCATTACTGAATGCTTTTCAGACAATTATTACTAAATGTAGCATTACTGGAATACTTTTCAGTTTTAAGTTCAGTAAGCCTTATATAACGATCTCTTAGGATAACAGTGCTCTGTATATTCCGCTAATTGGATGGAGCTTAGACGCGGACTTCCTGCTCCATTATTGAATAACTCTGTTAACGAATAGAAATTTTTAAAATGGAAACTTTATTTCCTTTTAAGTCACAGTAAATAAACTTTCCATTTGTGTTAAACCATTTTTAAATTTTTAATGGTGATTTAAATATGTAAACTTTTCACAATAATTGTAGGAGAATTATTATGACCTTCTGACATTGCTCTTCTAAAAATCTACCTGATTAAACAAAATATAAATTGTCTACTTTCCTTAAATGATACAGTTGTATTCAAATAATTTTACTATAGATGTATCAAAAAGAAAGTAATTTTGATTATTTAATATCGAATTTATAACTATATTATTATTATGGTCTTTATTGGAATAATTTTAATAAATTTTTTTTGTTGTTCATTGAATTGAAAAAATTTGCTCTATTTTTGAGGCTCGGATAGAAATAAAATTATAAATTCTCAGGCCACCTTGCAGGAAATACAAACAAATGCGTCATATCGTGCCATGCCTTGAGAATTTGGATAGTCAAAAATTCACAATGAAATGCTAAGGGAAAGAGGATAATATAAATGAAACCACTGTGGTTATATAGAACGATTGAAAATCAAAAAAGACAATACAGCTTAAAGACGCAACACACCTATTCCCTTATAACGGAAAGGTTGATCAGGAGAGAATAAAGTCATTGATAAGCTTACAACCTCCCGAATCGAGAGGATAATGTCTGTCGGGTCTTCAAAAAAACCATCGTTATTATGGCAGTGATTCATAGCTAAATACTTCCAAGGCGAGTGGACCGAGGGGACCATATCTTCATGTTATGCAAAATTATGAGTAATATACAGTGTTAGGAGTCGTAACCTGGAAACGGCCCTAGTGTGGGTATCAATACACGTAAAGAACCGCGGGCGTAAGTGTCGCCTACCACAAAGAACTACTAAGAAAAGACCAATTAAACCGAGTTACAAATAATTAAGTGGAGGACTGAGAAGTGTTATATGTCCGGACATTTTTATTTGAAATCACAGAACCAAGGCGAGGTGAATTGAGAAAAAGCCTCTATCCTATTTTTATTCGGCCATAACGAACTACTAAATTGAACATTGTTTGCCGCTTCCTCATTGTGTGATCTAGGATTTCGTCACTAACGTTTATCGATGAATCAGGCCCTTTAATGAACTCTCCCGCTAATTAGCTTAGTTTTTTACATTTATTTATTTCATTTTGTATAATTAATAGTTAGTCATTGTTATATACATAAATTTAAGTTGATTATTACGTTCAATAACCATTGTACGTCCTATTATGTATAAACAAGTTTTCAGTGTTTTCATAATGTATATTGATTGGGTGGGGGGTGTTTTTAATAAAAAAGGAAAAAAAGCCATTAATAAATTTTTAAACATATAATATTTAAAGCTTCCATATATATTTTCCTGTAGTTGATAATTAACTGAGGTATTAGGCAATAGAATTAATTAAGTTAATTAGTGAAAGACAAGACGGAAATGTTAAAATTTACACATTTAATAAATTATAAATACTTTTTATTAAGTTTATTGATATAAGGAATATGTTTTTTTGTGAGTCATTTTAATGTGGAAAATAATGAATCCGTTATTCTCCTATGCAATACAATTATGTTCGGACAAATCCCCTAATGGGGATTTTGACCAATATAGACTGCTTAATATTTAGTAGAACATAATTGGCTGCAATTTAATAAGAATGTTTTCTGATTACGTATTTTTTGTTTTACAAATTAAAAATGTAACAAAGAGTTTACAAATGTATGTCAAATCAGTTAAAATGAAGACCCTTCCTTTGTACAACCACATAACGTGTCACGTAAACATGCTTCTTTCATGTTGTATACAAAATGTTCAAGTCCTTATGGCTCACTTTTATCATTGCTTCCAGGTAAAAACTTGAATATAGTTGTATTCAGGTTTATTTATCAAATTTGTTTCTATCCTTTGACCATTCGTTGGTCTACAACGGATAAGAACCAACGTAAAAATGTGCTCAGACAAATCCACGGAGTGTAAATTTATCAAATTCTATGTACCTTTTAATAGAAAATATAAAAGCTTCATGTTGGAATTTAATAGCAAAATATCATTAAAGCGACACTTCTTAAGTTAGTTTAATTTTCCGAAAAAATTTGGGGTATAGGACAGACAGACAGAAATTTAATTTTTTTAGCCGCCTCGAATTAACAAGGCATTGGTAGAATGTCAAGTTAATAATGGTAAAATTAAATATCCAGTGTATAGTTTTATAGTTCATTGAATTAATACATTTAGCTTTACTAATAAATAGCTTATTAATTATAGTTACCTCAAAATTATTCTTAATATGATTTTTTTATTTTTTAATGATATCAAGAAATATAAAAACATTTCAGAAAGAAAAGATGTAATTAGGGCCAGCTCGGATATAACACTGGTAAATGAAGAGAGCTATGCATCATGGCATCCGACAGAACATAAAAAATTTTTCTATAGAGTTTTAGTTTTATAAATCGACTAGCTGGGGGCCCGGCCGGCGCTTTGCCTGCGCATGTTCAAATAAATTTTTTTGCAAAAGTTGCCCGCGGCTTCGCACGCACATTTCCCGTTTGAAAAACAGTTACACTAGTATTCACTTATTCTTTTTCTATCACATTCTAGAATACATTGCTTGAGATGAATTGATAGTTCGTTCCATCGTGGAGCCTCTTGGGGCGTATTATGGAAAGGTATGTACCATATTCCTGCCTCTATCTAGCTGTTACCCACGGCTTCGCCACGCCATAATCTTGAAGAACCGAAGTCCCTCTATTATTACTTAGTAACATTTTTTTTTTTTTACTATAATAAAATTTTTAGATTAAATTAGTTTATATCTCCCCGGATGCCACGATTTGAGCTTGCTTTGTCGTTGTTCCTCGGATCGAGAGAATACTGTTACACACGGAGTTTTTGGAGAAACCATACTTCTGTCAAAAAATACAACTAAGGATTGATTTTATATACATTCTTTATATTTTGTAGCCAACGTATAGATAGTAATTATGATATCTGCATTACTCTTCCTGGATCAAGCATGAGCAATGGGTTTATATTTCAAATAAATATTAGCAGTTAAAGGTGAATTTTTTTACGCGTCAAATTTGAATTGTATTATCTGGTTAGTAAAGTCTATGTTTTAACTCAGTGATTGCAAAAAACTAGTTAAAAACAAAAATTTGTACGTTTTCTCTTAAGCTTACTCTAAGTGTAATATATGTTGTACAAAGAAACAGCTTGATTAAAAAATTTTGAAAAAGACGTTAAAACATATGTTTGCTGCACATGACATTTTCTATAGTGGGTATTCTCTGTAAACCAGTGGGGCGGAAATCCTGAGAATCGGGAAGAGGGGCATGGGCATAGACTTATAAACCTTCTTCGCGTGGAAAAAATACATATACGTAACAATATTTTCATCATGATCAGGCTCCAATACGTTCACGATTCCATTAAAGGAACAAACATACAAACAATTCCAGTTTATTATATATAATAAGATCTTTACTAAAACAGGGGTGAGAGTTAATTAATAATGTTATATAGTATTTTAAAATATATTGTAATACTGTAACCAACGATTACCTTTTTATATAGTAGTTAAGATTTCGTTGTATTAGTAAATGCTAATTGATATTTAATCTATAGATAATAAACCAGATTTTAAAAAATTAATTTTTTATGCTGAATAATAATAGCTGTATAATAAAATATTATATTGTAAGAACCTCACAGTTTTAACTCCCTATGAAGGATTCTCACAAGCTATCATTATGAACGGCGGTGCTGTGCGAGTAGAAATCACTCGTGATTAGTTTTTATTTTCAGATCAGACTAGTTGCAAATGCCATTTACTATTGGATCTCGTTCAGCTGTTTCTTGTGACTTGTATTCTTTAATTCTGTTTTAATAATTGAATAGTTTTGTTTTTATTAAGTTAACACGATCTTGCTTATTGTGCTTACTTGACTTATGCGTGCGAGTCTGATTTGGATCGATTTATTTTAAGGCCTATCGCTAATTGATGGGATGTGTTAAGTTTTATCCACTGAGGGAAGAGATCAGATTTTGTTATATTGAAACGAAATAAGTTACAGATTTTTTGTATCACTATAAACGATGTAAAATGTCCAAATATGCAGTATTCGCCTTTTAAAATTATTTCCATTGTAAAACATACAACCGAAATGAATCTTTGAAATACAACCTGTATTGATATATTTTTTATATATATTTTGTCTTATTTCCTCAACGGTATATTCCATGATAACATCTAAATGTCTTGTTTTCTTAAATCATTTCTAAATGCCAGTGAAAGAGTAACAAAAACATCTAGAGTATTTTTTTCGGGAATTATAATGATATGTTATAAATATTTAGGGGCTTTTTCTGGTTATTATTTTTTTTTTTTTCCTTTTTTTTTGTTTTTTTTTTTTTTTTTCGTTATAATATACGTATACTTATTTTAACGTCCTATATAAAACATGTCATTCTTAATTGTCTTATTCCATGATCCTTTCCAAAGAGAAAAAATAGCCCTACACCCTCAATCCCGATTATTGTAACTCCTATTAAAAAACATATTTATATTAATAACTCTAGCAATCCACTTTGTTATTGTGCAAATTGTGAAATCAACCAATATGTATATAACATATATTGGACTTATAATATATGGTATGATGATTATATATATTTCTATCAATATAATATATACTATATTATATATATATATATACTTAATATTATAAAGTATATGTAGTATATTATATATGGCAATATATTATTCGATAGCCATAGCAGGTTTATGTTTTCTGCAAACATAGAAACTATATAGCATAATGCAATAGGGAATCCAAAAGCACAATGTTGGTACTGGAAAGGAGGGTTTATTTGAATAGGAGGTTTCCCAGTCACAGGCCGGACCTGGATCCCGTTCCAAACTCGATCCAGCCTCCAACTTGACTTTAGTTAACCTAACATCAAAGAAACACTATGCATTATTCTTCGAGCAAAGTCTCCCGAGATAGAGTGTTTTTATGGTTGAGTAATATTTATGTGTTGTTATCAAATATCTTTGAAAGCGTTGTGGTATACTATTAGCCTCTCTAGTTGAGTACTTAAATTTTGAATAATTTGGCTGTAGTAATGGGCAACTATTGGCTTTAACCAATTGGGGTACAGGTAAGGTAATTGATCATAAATACACATAGTTATTACAAGACACTCACTACATAGTACCAACAACGAATGTAATACTCAATTAGTTGATGTTTGCCGTCATATCTATGTTAATATGCATGAATTTACCAAACAATTATGGAAACTGGTGGGGGTAAGTCTATAAAAGTTATATTTTGTTTACCATATTTGAATCACTAACCTCCTAAATGTGCAAAATAGTATAAAATATTCTAGATTGGTGCTTCAAACCTGTATAATTTTGTAACTATATATAGGTTTATATTTTACTAGGGTTTGCAATACTCCAAGAGGATTTTTTTGTTTTCAAGCAAACATTTTTTCATTTCATTTTTTAAATTTAGCTTAACATTTAGAAGCGTTCAACACAAACTTGAAACTTCATTAATACTTTTAGTGCCCTTAGTGTTGATGAGTATATATCAGGTTCACACACTGACCCAAATGATCTGCCTTGATTTGTATTAGTAATATCCATCTATTAACTTAAATATTAAAATATTTATTATAATCGTTTACTGTTTTTAATTTGTTTTGGATATAAAAACTTCATTTCAAAAATTGATAAAAGAGTTATTTTCTTCGCCGTAGTAACGCAATGCTTGGGCGGAAAAGATCAAGATTCTGGTTCCAAAGGACCACTGGCGGCGGTGGAGTAGTAAAATACTGCTTTTGAAGCAAACCTGTTAGTTCAAAAATTCCGTATAGAAATACTTGCCATTAACAAATTAACTATACCACATTTTTCAGTATAATTTTTACGTATTTACACTTAAAATTGCCTTTTTAGAATTCATATTTTAATTGCCGTTATTTTGTACTGTAATCAGTTTTAAAATGTTAAATCCCAAT
>NW_025785190.1:0-23367 GCF_021130785.1 Homalodisca vitripennis | reverse complement strand
CAAAAAAAATTCTCAAACTGAAAAATGAGTAAATGGTTTAAAAATAGTTTTCATTCATTAAAAAAGAGGCGATCTTATCTAGATGACCATTGCAGTGCTGTATTTTTGATATTATATAGAAACATTATTTTCTTGCCTGAAAAAACAAAGACTAAATAACTATCAAACGAAAAATCAAAATAATTAATAAATTCCAATAATCGATTAGTAATATTTGTTGTAACTATAATAGGTAAAAATATCACTATACAAAAAACTAAGTTTTTTATTTACTTAATTTCTCAGCAGCTTCTCATGACAGAATTAGTTAAAGAAAATTTAGTAGTCATACTATCATGTCCTAGTTTTGAGTATGGGTACAATAAAAAAGTTTGATATGGGTACATAAAAAAAAGTTTGATATGGGTAAGTTATAAAAAAACCAAACTGCAATATAAAAGTGGGTAACTCCCAGGGTGTGGGGCGGTGTTTCGGATATTGTCAATAAATAACATAATTTTGGAGTCTTGGTAGACAAAAACTAGTTTTTTTTACTAATAGAAGAACCCTCTGTACTGTGGGATTTATAATAACGGTTTGCATCATTGCAATGATTATATTATAAATAGTAATATAAATGTAAAATGTTAATATGTTTGGGTGTTCATTCTGAATTCTGAGTAAAACTTGAGTTTGTTGACAATGAAATGAATTAAGCGTTTGTTCAAATTACGAAAAGTAGCCTAGTCAGAGTCATAAAGTCCTAGAAGAGTGCTAAGCGGAGCAATAGACAACTAAAAATAGAAGTTTTGGGTATACATATAACATAACAAGGGCCCAATACGAGTACTACACAGAAGCTATTTTTAAATCTACTTGTCCAAAAAGCTTGTTTTAAAAAATATAAATGGCTTTAAAAACTAAATATAAAGCACATTTTTCCCAAGAAACTAGCTTGGAATAGTTGCTTCCTAAACTTTTAATCCAGTTATTACTAAGCTACTTTAAACAACATTTGACATTAAAATTGATTTAAGTAGAGTCCCTATAATAAACAATATATAAAGGTAATTTTTTATAGATTTTTTATTATAAAACAACATAAAAAAAAAAAATTCAATAAGTTCAAATATGTATTTATATAAACCAAATATGTTTTGATATATACTAAATACTTTTTAATAAAAGTTTCAAAGAGCAATAAATTTCGTTTCTGAGTAGTACGTAATCAAAGTTACAACATTTTAAAACTGCAATGTAGTGGGTACGACTCTCCTTATGCAATTAAAAAACGTCGGTTAACCTGTTAACCATATATTTTTTTTGACTTGCCGCATAGTTCACTTTTTATCTTTTTCAGTATAGAAACCTTGAAAAATTTGAATAACTCCCATAATAATTATACTGAGGCGAATCTTTTGTATTTTTAAACCCGACTAACGCTACTTTAACGTGGCCTGGTAGAAGAAAGGTTAAAGAAGCAGAATAAGTAACACGTCTTGATTTTGAACAGAGCACAGGCACACAGCGGTTTTCACTGTTGAACACAAACTATGTGGGTAGAGGAAGACGTGAGACCATTTCACAATGTAAATCGGCGTTCCTTTAATGATGATGCGCAAATTCATTTTTTAATCTGTTTTAAATGTCTATTAGGAACAAACTAGCCCTGAGACCCCAAATTTTTTAAAACCTTAGTTCACGCAATCATTAATATCTGTGAGTTTATGAATTCATTTGAATTTTCTAAACGATAATAATAAAATGAAAAATGATATAATTCTACGTTATTTTTAATAATTTTCACAGATTTGGAGGATTACTTAGAAAATAGGCTGACCAGGTTTTCTAATAATGTATATGTTCGTATAGCTTATGTCCAGTATTAGCTAATGTACATAACATGTAACATCAAAACAATTATAGTGAGTTCAGTGTGTTTAAATTTTAAACTACACAGCTCACTTTTGCCACTATCTGAGAGCGTGCAATGAATACAAACACTGAATACAGCATAAAATAATTTTAAATTTTAAAAACTCTGGACTAAGGCAATATTGAGAGGTAATAAAAATGAGCCCGCATATACAATGTATTTAAGGTGTTAAATCAAAATAATACATAATAACATATTTTAACCAAATATTATTTTTACTGAAACTCTGTTCAAATTAATGATTCTTAAAAAGGACGTTTATTATTTACGTAAATAAACATAAATTTTAACTAATATCTAAAGTGGGAACACTACAGGTAGTTTAAAATAAATATTTTTTTAATGAATAAAGTACAATACAACCACATCAACGTAATAATGTGGCCCTTACATTTCTTTGCTAGTTTAGGAAAGTTTGGAAACGTTTAAATAATACTATTTTGGTATGTACTATAAAAATCAAAATATATATATAAATATAACTATTAAATATAAATTTATTTGTAAATTGTAACTTGATATAGTTGTAAATATAACGAAATATTGTACAAAAATAACTGTAATTCCTTTTAAAACGCTCCAAGAGTCATGTGTGTATGTATATATATATATAATATATATATTATATATATATATATATATATATTATAATTTATTTATTATATAGATATTTCACATAAAAGAGAGGAACAAATGTGAAATGTCCAAGAAAGTCCAAGGGACCAAGTCGGGAGCAAGTCTCATCTAGCTCACGATTTGGCTCAAGTGGCTGACTCGCGCCCACATCAAACCCATTTGGACGGGCCCTATACTGCCTTTAAATACTGACATCTTACTCGTGTTCGCCAGCTTTGTATTCTGAAAAACACTGGGACTTCAAACACACGATAATCTCCAGTTTTCCCACAATCTTTTTATACAGCCTGTAGTCGTGATGTATTTCATTGAAATCATGAATGGTGGTTAATTTGTTTTTGCACAGCAATGATAATTTATGTATTGACTGATATGTATTAAAAATATTAATGTTAAAATAAAATCTTTTACGCTATCTGAAAAGACATTTTAAAAAGGTCTACTTCACACAATAACATATTTAGGGAGGAAATATTTTTCCTCGAATTTAAAAAGACATTGTACTTGACTGGACTGTTAAAAATTGGTGACAATATTCGAACTTTAAGCAACTTACCGGGTCGTAGAGACTCGCTGGCTTACCATGAACTGTTATTATTTGAACACCTGCTATAAGTCCTAAGTTAGGTTTAGTAAAATGATGAATGTATGATGAGATAAATATTTCATTATTATACACTTGTTTCAATGAAATTTTGTTTTCTAAATAGACAAGAATTAGTTTTATATGATGGTTGCATTAACCTAGGCGTCACTGAAGGCACATTATTTAGTAAGGCTGACAAATTATCTCTTTGGGTTTGCTAAGGGAATGTTAAATGTATATCCTGAATGAAGTTCATGTATTTCGAACTGTCTGACAAGATATCTAGATAATGAAATGAGAGATATTTATTTGACAATTAGCATGCAATCTTAGTGAAGGCATTACTATTACAAAATTTGTGTGCTTATCTTACCTTTATATAATAGAGAATGGCTGTTACAACACAGCAAGCTAAAGAGTTAAATGTTTTGTATGTGTTCAGAGTTACAGTGAGTGAGAGGGGTGTCCTCCCGCCAGTCCCGCACACAGTGGTGGCGTCAGTGTTGTTTACACTGAATGAATGAAATGAAGTGTATATTCCATCAACTTTACATTAAATACACTTTAAAAAAGACAATAATAAAGCACTAAACAAATTGTATTTTAAAAACTATATTTTACCAGTTATTTAGATTAGGAGATATTACTTAAATAATTAATAAGGTTTCAGGCAAAAACATGACAACCGATAAATCTGTGGTGGCCGATTTTTATAATAACAGTTGGTGATTGTTAATTGAAGCAATGTTTTTGTGCTACAAATTGCACTATAGCTGTTTGAAAAAGGTATGAATAGGTTGAATCTGCAATAACTGGTTATTAACTGAAGTGTCCGATTAGAACTCAATTAACATTTATCTAATTAAGAAGTCATTTTTTTTTTTGGCTCGCCTCATGGGCCCTGTGCCTGTGCCGAGGAGTTTATCAAACAGAAATACGGGGGCGTCCGATAAGTACAAGGTCGATGGTACAGATACAAAGTGTTACAGTCACAGACATGATTCAAACGCTGCGCAATCTCTAACGCAGACTCAAAGTCCAACGTCTTAGACCACTCGGCCATCGGCACTCCCATGAATTTGCATATGATTTGCTGCTAATAAAAAAACAATCATCCTTGAATAAATCATAGAGTAAAACAATGAAAGACATCTAAAAATTATCACATATTTATAATATGTCTGCAAGTTTATCTACGAAAATGTAACGACCTAAATACTTATACCATTATATGGGCCTAAGTACTTTAATCAATTACCAATAAAAAAAGGGCATGAGGTAAAAAGTTGTTAAACATAATAAAAATTTTTCCGGAAAAATTAAAAGAGTGGTTATTTTGTAAAACAAGATGGTAGACTTTATATGAATGTTTTTGCTTGGTATAAAATTTCTGTACATATGTTCGAAACAAATTAAAATTTTTTTTCCTCGTCTGTTGTTTTAATTTTACTTCTGAAAAAATAGTAAATTTAAGTACGTATATTAGGTGAGAAATGTGTTATAGAGTTGAACTCGCAGTACCACCTATTTATATGAATATAATCTGTTACATCTATTAAGTTATTACTTTTATAAATAAAACTCAAAAAGGCGCCACAGAGATTGTCTTTGGATAGTATCAAGACTGGACTCATATATCAATTTGTACATGTGTATTTTATATAATTAAGTTATTTTAAGATGTTGTAAATTTGTTTATATTTAATAATTCTCCGACTGGCCACACATACTTGTAACTGTGGTCAGTTATTTCCAAGGACATATTATGTTATATTATTCATGTAAATTAACGATGGAAAAATTTAAAATAATTATTATTATTATTTATTAAACTATTTGTGGTTAGCATTAAAGCTCGCTAATTTGATTAAAAGTTGCGACATTTCTGTTCTAATCAAATTTGCTTGCTAGTTTAAAAGATAATAATGTTGAACTTTGTTGGTTGTACTCCTTCCCAGAGCTTGTACGCCTTCAAGTTGTTATTCTAGCTCAATACGTGTCTTGATAAAAGGATTAAATTGTGAATTTATATAAAAGTACTTTCGTCTTTGTTTTTAACATTACGAGGCGCTTGAAAAGATAACATATCCCTGCAGAGTGAATTTCAAAAGCAGTAAGATAGACTAGTAAGATTACTTTTACTAGTTTTACTCGAAATCGGGAGGAAGAATGTTGCTAAGAGATAAATCGATAAAATCAGCTGCGCTTGTAATCGGAAGTTAAAATTTGGAAGTTCAACTAAATTGTTATAAATATAAAAACGATTGTTATTTTTCAGATAAATAATTTTCCTAGATATATGGTAATTGAAATTGAACTTTAGACTCATAAATAACAATTATACTGTGCGTCGGTAAAGTAGGTAAGAGAGTGAACGTACGCACTTTTAGAGTCTTAACAGCTATACGTGAGCTGGCGGTGATTTAAAATTTAAAATTTTTTAAAACTTTAACCCTAAAAAACTGTGGTATTGTCAGGTTGCTTCAGATTTGTATTGCTTTAACACGGAAAAGGTATCTGAGGGTACCTTCACACTAGTTTTGATTAAATTGTATTTTTCTTTTGCATGATATCACAATAATGTTTGGTACAAGTCCATTGAAGATTTGAAGTCTTATATTTCTTCAATGTCCTGTGTCTGTAAAAACTGGTAAAAACTCACTAACCTTTTCGTTATTATTATGTGTGCAATAGTATACCGTACGAATAATTATTTGGAAATTGTCGAACGAAGAAAGATTATACTTATTTCCGACGAAAACCCAAAGGCTAATTTTTCGAGTTTTCATCCAAATATTTTAAAGAATGCATTCTTAGTTATGCAACGGTTATATTATATAAAAATTTAAAAATAAGCCCGTAGATACGGAGGTAAACAATTCTGAAAGAAGTTCAGACTACAAGACGCCCGACCTGTTGGAGCCGCGCCGCACCTACACGACGCCGGATATAGCATCGTTTTTGAAAAAAATTTATACTACGGTGTTTGACGCAATCATGCAATTACGGTATCATCAATATTTATCAATAGTTTTATTGCATCAACTGCAGTTTGTTTGGATTCAATTGATCAATGTAATGAAAATAATAAATACTATGCATTATTGGGAAATGACTTTTCGAAAGTGAGATTAATTCATGTCGTAACAACAGAAAGAGTTTACATAACAACAAAGGTTTACAAAACATGGAAAAATACATCCTTTTTCTTTGCATTTTGGATACGAAATATCTAATATAAGCTAGAAGGATAGTATAATTTAACATTTAACTTTAAACATAAACCATTATTAAAGGGGTATTCTATGGTAATACTATTTCTGTCTTAAAATACCTTGCCCAAAATCATATTATAATCCGGAAATTTGGGGTGGATAACCATAAAATGTATCAACTAAAAAATGGACTAATTAAACTGTAACTAGTCAGTCGTAACAGTGATATGGATGGAGCAATTATTATGTTCTTAAATTTTATTGGGTTTAAGTGAATTATAATATTTTAATTTAATTTTTTACTGTAACTCGAGGGGCTAAAATCCTCCATTTCAGGCTACCTGTCTATACGTCCATCAATCTCTAACTGTATATCTGCCCTGTATGTTTGGCAGAATCATATCTCGAAAAAGAATTGACTTATTAGATTTAAAATGTTTCAAGAAACTTAATTTCAGTGATAGTGCTTGCCATTCCATTGGGAATAAGTCAAGAGTTAGCGAATATTGATCATATCGGTACCGTTGGTTGCAACCAGAATGCTAGCAAGGTAAATAATGTTTTGAGCAAACATAAGTACCAATAATGCTAGCATTTAACATGCAAAACATAATTAACCGAGCGCACCACAACACATAACATTAATCTATTGGTGACTGGTGTACAGATTTTAACTAATTAACTGACATGAAAGAACCGAATTAATAATTAATAAAATGTGAACGTATCATGTTGCCAAGAAATTATCTCATCTCTACACACCATACATTTTTCGTATTTCTGTGTAACAAAAGTATAAGCTAAAATTACGATGAAGAATTTTCAACAATAGACTTTTGTGGAGCATCATTTTAGACTACTAGTGATTAAACTGATTCAATTTATCTCCTTATCTTACTTTAGGAGATTAAACATTTTCTGACTTTATGTAGATGCTATAACTTGTCTGTCTAATCTGACCGCAGGATATCTCGAAAATGAAATGAACTGGACATTGAAATCATACAACCTTCTAGCAAAGCCTGGTTAGTGTAGATGTACTTTCTGCCTTATAGTTATTTGAACGATGTCTATCACTATCCTTGAGTTTAACGGTTCAGACCACCAACTAGACACCATCACCTAGGATTAAACTTAACATCCCTCCTATCGACATTACCAAACCCGGTCTCGATCACGGCCCACATAACTCCTTCGCCCCAGACTAGTACTCCCCGACTCCTCCAACCAGTTCACCCAAAACCCCGCGCTGTTTTCTACATCTTGCTCCGCCTGCCATCCCACTACATACCACAACCCTCCCCCCAAAGTAAATGTTGGAAATATTTTAACATTGTATTGTCGACAGACCTAAACAACAATAAAACATATCCCGCTTATACAGGTGAACTTGGGAAGGGCGGCATTTTCACTATGGTTTTTGGGTATTTATGTTAAAGAGGTAACTGTTTACAACTAAACTCTGATCAATATTGAGTTAACTTATCAAAAGCAAACCAGGATTTTTGATTATCTTTTCTTTTTTTGTCCTTCTCATTTTCACTAATTGTAAGAATCCTTGTTTGTTATCAAAAGTCAAATAACTGCAACTTTTGTCAGTATTTTTTTCAGATTTGTTATAGCACATTATTGTTTTTGAAAACCGGTGTTTCTGCTATGGACGAATATTTAAATAATTTTTCCGCCAAACATTTATATTATTGTAATATTCAGATAAATCATATACATATGAAAATAATTTGTTTTCCCCAATGTAGACTGAGCCAGAAACAAAGATATACAAACAGGGGATATGTCGTAAACTTCAGCGCGTATGCAGTAGAATCGCATCACAATTTTAAACTTTAAAGTTTGTTGAAATTGTATGCTAAATTACTTATTAGTTTGATAATGTAATTAATTGTACATACTTGTTACCCTGAAGGCTCAACAAGAACTGGCCATTATTTAGTTTTTTAAAATACGTAGGCATATTTACCCCTAGAATTTGAAATTTAAAAGTTCCATATGCAAGTTTTAGAGTAGGGCTATGTTCTTTACAGTCTGTTTAATGCTGACTTGGAAATGGCAACATGTAAACCATATAACACTATATGTTGATTTTATCAAAGATTTACTAAAAACTCTTTTCACACTGGAAAATATTTAAGGCGATAAGGTGAAATGCTGATTGTAAAATTAAAAATCCTTGTAGGTATAAACCTCTTGCTACGCTTTTCCACTGACTTTGCTTCCACAGGACAATAAAAAAAGCATCGTTAAAAGGTTCGAGCTAATACTTGGCTCACTGCCTTTATAAAACTTTGCCCTGCCCAAGAAATGGGATGCAGGTGGCCGTGGGAAACAAAACAGAGCAAAATCTAAATAAGATCTCCCGGGACTTCAATCTTGTTCTCAACAGCAATTTTATTGTTTGTCGCTAAAATTATTAATTGGCCTACTATTATTATAATGATTATTCTTTATTTAAGACGATGAATAAAACAGTTTAATATTTATAGTGTTTTAAGGAGAATATATAGTTTTTTTCTTCGATCAAAGACTGATAGACGACCAATCAGCTTTGTAAGTATTTATGAAGCATACTGGATAAATACCACAGAGTTTGATGATGGGTGCCATGTCATTCTATGTGAATATGCATAGAATTAATTATTAGTTTGTACGTATGGCCTTAAGCGCCTAACCATGTATTGCAGACAAGAATATTGTCAGTGTACTATGTACGATAATATGCAATAATTAAAATGTAAACATAATTGAGTCGCACATACACTCTAAATAATACCCCAACACAAACGAGCATTATGTATTGGTTAACCCTTTTATGTGTGAGAATTTAATTTTAAATAAAATCTAACTTCCCTTGAAAGCCCGGGTTTTCCTTCAAGTTTAAGTTTTTTTAATATTTTTCTTTGAAAAAACATTTCAGTTAAGTTTATATAACTACCATTATATTGAGGTGTAAAAAACATTTTTAATTTCACTGTTTTTTGGCAGTTTTGAAAAAAAAAATAAGCAAATATAAGAACGCGGGCACAATACAATAAGCAAATTGATATACATAATGAGGTCCATGGAAATGAATTTAATTTTCGTTTTTGTTTCATAGGTACAAAGTTTTAATTATTTATTCGAAATTTTATTTAATATACAATTTGATGCAATTACATTTAAGTTTAAAAATCATATTTATAAGTATTTTAAATATAAACACTTTATTTTGTGTAAAATGAAAGGAAACATGAACACACAGAGACCAACTATACTATTACACTTAGAAACAAGCAGTGCGCATTGATGATTTTGCATATCGTGAATCCACAGCACATCGTTCTGTTCTTATTTCCTTCATTTTTGAATGACCAAAATGATTCAGGTCATCAAAAACGCAGTTCTTCAAATGCAGGCGTATGATTGTGGGAGCTGCCGAAGCTGTGGTCTTCCTCCCACTTGAGGCTCTGATTCCATACAATCTATCAAGTAATGGTACAAGCTATTGCTCTTTTGAACTCCAACTGTGTTGATTTTAGGTCGGTTGTAGCTATATTGTAATAAGTACCGGGGATGGCGTTAATGAATAGCGAGGTATCAAGAAGTCCATTGAAAATATAGGCCACTACCACTAACGTTTTATACTTTTAACACTGGTTCTGGTTACCGGTTGAACATTGCTCGTGGCCATGTAGATCAGTATCCACCCATGAACTATGTAATTACTTACCGTATAAGTAAGTGGGCTGTTTTAAACCATTTACCAATTTTTTTCTCAAACGGAGAGTATCATCTTACAATTTGATCCATGCGTGATCGATACACTATGAATTTATTGTTGAAAGCAACAGTTAACGGGAGCATTGTACTTGTTCCAATCGTGTTATTTATTATTTTAAATGCATCAATCACTTTGTAGTCCATAGAAACCTCTCTCCTTTTTTCTTAATTTCTTTAACAGAAAGTATATCACAGTTTAGACGAGGAATAACGTATTATCGTACTAATAGTTTCCAGTGGCGTGAAAATGTTGTAGATCTGCTCAAATGTAACGAGGTAAGGTTTCAGTCCTGATGAATAGGTTGTCAAAATATATGTGGTATGGGCAATACTTTACCAGGCCTCCAGGTCAATCTAGCAATTCTTACCAATGGTTGCAGTCCATTATACCAAAAGCTTTACCATATGCATCATTTATGTCTCTTTCCGATTACCTTGAATATATTGAAACATCTAACAAGGTTAGCGCACTAAAAGTATTCAGGTGACACAAGCCAAGTCCTTGTATCCAACAGCGAATTGGGATTTACCCCTGAATAGAATTGCTTACATGAGTGGTTGCCTATAAGTAAAGCAATCATGGGATTCGTCAAAATCCAGTAAGGTTTATCAATGGTCCCGTCCTCCATCATCGTTCAGCTGAATCTTATTATCAGACAGTATATTTGGTTTTGGAGGTTCCCATATATATGTCAGTAACAACAAGGTCCTTCTAGACGAATTAGGTTCTAGTTCTTGCAAGTTAGTTTCGCAGCAAAATTCAAATTTCTTGCAAAACAACCAATAAATAGTACACATTCTGTTTAATTGATTTGCACCTTAATAACAGAAACAGTTTGGGAATGACAAATCGTGGTGTAAACAAAAACAGACAACAAGGAAATAACAATATACCAAGTAAAAATAGGATATTTTTGAGTTTGTTAAATGTAAGTTCCATCAATTTGCCTAATTGTGAACACCTGCCCGCGTTTGCCATTAAGGCAACAGCCTTAAAAATAACAAGATTTAATAAAAATTAAATTTTATTAAAGTTGGTTTTATTACATTTAAATAATTAGCAAAAATATATCTTAACTATTTTGTTAACAAGAACCAACTACAAAAATTGTATTAAAATTTATCAATTAACAATAATTATGTAAACACAACTTACCGGCAATGAGCAGCCATAACAACTGTCAAACCTTGAATTCAAACTGAGCAAGGAAGAACAAACTGACAGCCTACATGGCCAAAATTATAAACAGGAAACAAGCTGTAAAGCTCTTTATTTTCCGCCGAAACTGTAGACCAGGAGCTGGTGTGGCCTACCAAATATAATTTTGGTAAGAAAAAAAAAAATTACCTGTAAAAAACCCATTGTTTTTGTAGTTGCCATATGGCAACGTCGGGAGGCTTTCAAGGGTGAACAAAAAATGAATGAATATATGTGTTCCCTGAGAAATATTTCATTCTTCACTAAACTTTATAACTATAACGAAACCGGTTGGAATTTTTTTTAGCTTTGGGGATCAAGGCGTTTAGCTAAATGACGTAAAATGGGAGGTATTTCGACTTGCATTGCAAAAGTATGACTTAATATAGAATCCCCTTTAATTTGATGCAATAAATGGTGAACAGTAATAGTACTTATATACCACCAGCAACAAGTAAACAAGATAATTCCTTTCTAAATAATAAATTACTTGTGGAATTTTTTGAATACACAAAATTTCCTTACAACATCCGTGGGGATATGAGTTTTTGTTTGAGCGCTCGTCTGTTAGTAACGAAATAAGAGACGGTAAAACACATTTACATAATTCAAAAATGTGGGGGTTCAGGAATAAACAATCGTGACATGAGCAGACCTGCTTGTGTAAAATTTACTATAGGCGTTTCTACAAAGGCAATCATAAAAATTAGGAAAAACCCATCAGTCGAACCATGTGTGTCTGTTTGCTCTTAAATTAAATTATTTTCTTGGTTACTAATTTAGAAGAACTATTTAAACTTGTTTTGGATTTATATATATATATATGATATATTATACTTATTTTTAATTAATAGTATTTTGCAATTTGGTCAAGTTCATGCCAATAAAAATAAACAATTTTTCTTTCAAAAGTCTTGACTATTATAGATTTTAAAGGATAAGATTTACTTTAGAAATGGGTACAATGTCTTATTTAATAAATTACCCAAGCACAGTATACTCAAATTCCTTTTTCTGAATTTATATCAACTATTTTAACATAGCCCACAAGTACGTTTTTTAAATTGTAAGCTATATGGTGTAAGTATTAATGTACAACCAGTTTTCTCCTTAAATGAACTTAATTATAAAACAGATTATTCTTTTCTCCGCACAATCCTTCTTAACCCAGCAAACCAATATATCTCACATTTTACTAATGTTAAGGAGCCGAATTCCATTGAATGAGATGCACCATAATCAAATTTAATGATTAGCCTCTAGATTATAAATAAAACTCCACACAGAGAATTTCTATTTTGTTGGTCAATTCCGTTACCATGACGGACAGACCATGAAATATAGGCATTATTCCCAAAAGACCCGAATGATAGGCCCTTCGCTGACGCTCAGCCACAGAAATGGAAGCAATACAAGATTTTGTTCACACTATTCATAAGAAAAATTTTTGATGTCGACTAGTTTTTAATGAAATTTTAAAAAAAGAAACGTACGTAAATCAACGCTCTAATCACAATTAACTTTGAGAAACATTTTTATAATAACGCTTGTATGCAGATTGCAAACGGTAAACAAAGCTGGCGTTAAATGAAATTTTATTACAGTGAGGAGCAATCAAGAAACTATAGAAACATGTATGAAGTGTATGTGTAAAATAGTTGAGTGGAATATGGGTTACCTGTGCACTTCAGTGCTGGTAAGTCTTGGTGGGAATTAATCTAGTTCCATAAATTTACTGAGTGTTTGACCTCTTTATCCAGCGTACTTTGCGCCATAGAAATATAGATTTTCAGTATTTATTATTTTTGGATTTGGTGACGGCTTGCCTAAAGTTTTTTCCATAAACTGTGCAAGCTACTTTCTAATGTATTTTTATATATATTGTTTTGTATACAAGCAAGTAATATTTTACCACTGTTTGTTAGTGATATTATCTTTAGCATATAACTACAAATGTTACTATCTGTGCATTTAATCTTAAAGTACGTCCAAAACAATGAAAATACTGAATTAAATCCTTAAGGTATTTTCCCAGAGAGCTTATAAGTTACATGGGGAGATGGATTCTTCCGTATGAGAGAAGGTTAAAGAGAAAACTTGCAAATGACATAAGAAATCCTAAAACCCACCAACCTCTATACAATATTTGTTAAGGTAGCTGATGCAAAATGATGTTGTACAATAAGAAGTCAGGAAAATGGTATAAGTCAGAATGGAAACTGGTAAAAGAACTAAAAATTTCACAATATAATCATTATTTGATATAGAACTTATAGCCGATGCCCGCTTTCCTCCACGAGCGCAATTTTCTGTTTTTCTACATAGTTAAACAGTGTATGGCATTTATACTCGTTATATTAATTTATTTCATATCATAGTATAATGTTATATTTCTAAACGCTGAATATTGTGTGGCCTCCTCTCCCCTGATCATGAAAATTATATTTATCATACACAGCTCGTGAAAAATATAAATATTGTTAGGCCTTTATAAAATTAATATCTCCATTGCAAATACAAAGTTCCCTTAGGCGGGGAAATGAAAGCATAATTAAAAGTTATCATTTTTGTTGTAAAATAACGTTAGAGGCGTAATCAACGTGAAAACATATCCTTACTATTGCACGTTTTTCAAAGCACGCAAGTAAAAGGGGGTACCACTACGTTTGAGAGTCGGACCTTTTTATCCCTGTCGAGAATAATCTCCTTTGCCTAGAAGATTGTTTACAAAATTGCGTAATAATTTAGTAGGTATTATTATAATCATAAAACCTTTATTTAGATAAAAATCAACAGAATTCCTGGATAAAAATCTTTTATATAGGCATAAAGATTACTATCGAAACTGAACTTATATCATAATCTTTAAATTGTTACATAAAAGAGAAATAAGTGTCTTGAATACTTTAATAGAAGAATCCTAAGATCCGATCACTTTTTCAATAACGAGGGTACAGTTGTATGTAACAGTTTTAAAGTTTGTATAAAAAACACATGCGTTATAATAATTTTGTACTCTGTCAAAAGTTTTTATTATGAAACCAAGAAATTTTGAAGTGGCCTGTCTCAAGACATTACCAGAGTATAATAAATTATAACTAAAAACTTTAGAATAAATGGAGCTCAAAAATAAAAATAAGAACTGGAAAATTTCCACAGATAAAGAGAACAGTTTAAGTTCTATAAATGTATATCGAAAAGACTTAAATTTAAATTTTTGTTTTTTTAACTTGAACATTACGGTTTATTTCTCATTTAATGTTAAGCATCTGAAGTTAGTTACGAAGATGGCATTTAGCATTTACACGACCTAAACAGGCATATGTTGTTAAATGCTATACCACTTGATTTACTAAATAAAAAATATGGTCTAATAGTTTTTTAGTTATCTGGCAAAGATATTTAAATTGGAAATTTGCACATTATATATAACGTAAAAAACAATGTAATCAGAACAAAAACATTCATTACTATATTATATAAGTCATAAAAAATATTTTTTATTTACAATATATTGTGTTATTTAAAATTGTAAACTAAGATTCCTGGAAAAAATTCTAAATCAAAATGTTCCTCCACCGTTTATAGATATAAACCCCAAAAAAATTTTTTTTTTATGAATTCGGATTTACACAATAACCTTATATCTAAATACTCTTGTCTTGTGCCTACATTTGGTTTCAACAGAGAACAATCGATATATGCATCTAATATCTCCCAACAATATCATTGTGTAGTTATTGCTTGGATCTAAAATATAGTTAACTGGCGAAAGTATCACTTTTGCAGGTAAAGGGCCAAAGTTTCTGCCTCACAAAGCTCTATGTAGAAGGCAATTGAACAGCTGTAAAACTCAACGGTTTGCCTGTTTACAGATCCCAAGACCTTCCAATTTGAAAACAATCTTCATGCAAAGTATATTATTCTCAAGGGGAAAAAGTCGACTTATAACCTTATATCACGTTGTACAATACTTAACTGTACAAAGTACTATAGTTTGAATAGTTATAACGGACGGCCAGGTAAAGTAAAACAAAAAAATAAAATGCCACATTAATAAAACTTTTATATTTCCTTAAGAACATATATATTTAATAATTATGTAAAATTTAAAAATCCTCAGTATTTTAATAAGAGTAAAGAATGGAAATGTTGAAGCCAGTGTAGTTATTAAACTATATGTTGCTCAGCTAGCTAGAGAGAGAGAGAGAGAGAGAGAGAGAGAGAGAGAGAGAGGAGAGAGAGAGAGAGAGAGGAGAGAGGAGAGGAGGAGGGAGGTGAGAGGAGGAGAGGGAGAGGAGAGAGAGAGAGAGAGAGAGGGAGGCGGAGAGAGGGAGAGAGGGAAGGGAGGGAGGGAGGGAGGGTGATTGTTGAGGAGCGGGAGAGGAGAGAGAGATTGATGAGAGCAGAAGAGAGGAGAGAGAGAGAGAGAGAGAGAGGGATGAGGAGAGAGAGAGAGAGAGGAGAGAGAGAGAGATTAATGTGTTGGTTTATGTAGTGTCCGTGACTGTATACAAGCAGTTGTGTTGAGGAGGTTCCGACTCCTTATAATTAAACAGACTTACAATGATTTTTTTATCTTTGTGATAAATAAAGTTGTTATATTGGTTTTGAATATTTACTTAACTCATCCATTATTACATATATTAAATTATTCTGTCTGTTGTTACCCTTGGTTGTCAAATATTATTGTCAAACACTTGCTTTGTTGTTAGCTAATGATTTTTCTTATTCTTATACTAACAAGTATACATTAGAGTTGCGATTTCTAAATGTTGTCCATTAAACTGGTTTGTTTTATTTTCCATAAAAGAAGACTATCTTTAACAACTTACGCTATTATGTTGCTGAGTAACATATTCATGCAGCTCAATTTGCGTCCTTCTCTTCGTCTTGGCGAATCTTCTCCGACACCACTAGGATCTAACGGACCAATATGGAGATCATATTACCTGTTTTATTTTTGGCCATATATTGTTGAGAATAATTTATATATATCTAATTAGGAAATAAATAAATAAATAATTCAATTCATTATCATTCCAATTATAATGTCTAGTTTGTTAGTAATACATCAATATGTTTTATAATAAAATAACAATAAAGTAAATTAAAGTACAGAAACAATATTACAAAATAGCAATGTAGTAAGTGAACAAATTAAAAAAAAAAAAAAATCTTGTAATAAATTACCTATTACCATGTATAATTAATAACAAATAATACATTTAATACAACCCACCGACCTAAAATTGAGAAGAAAAACACACTAAAAAACTACAAAACCTTATTATATTAAATATTTTAACAGATTATAGTGATTGGTTGAGAAGTTGGGTTCCTATTTTAACAAATCTAGGGAGCGGGGCATTTATTTTTCATCGATATTGGGTATTTATAAAACATACATCTGTTAGTTATTTTTTTAAATTTTACTGAGGTAAGAACATACCTTTTTTTTGGGTATGAGGGGGGTGATATTGTAGCATTCGAAAGCTACCATTAGATAATATCAGGGTATACGTGAGAAATTAACACTTTTCTAGGGTAATTACTCAGTGGGGCACCCTCGTTGGTGCTCGCCTAACACCACCTACCTTCCCACACTCTACTGGCTACCTACTTACGCCCACACTTTATTACCAGGTGTAAAACAACTGCAAGCAGTGTGGACTACATATTGTAGTGTAAAGAGCTGTGAACATGAACCGCTATATAATGGGAACCATTGGCCACCCGACCCTCGGGTAGTCCAGTTAATATAAGATGGATCGAATATACGCAACTAATGGGTTAGGTGAGTAGCTTGTCAGTTGCTGGCTGAAACGTGTAAATGCCCACAAGCCCCCGTAAAGTACTAATTATTGTGGTATATCGCTCACAATGAAAAAGCAATCAAAATAATATATAGATTCCTAATATTTATTATTGCTTTTATTGGTTTCCTGATTTAGTTCAACCGCATTTTTAATTTTTGAAATCTTAACTACCCAAAGAAACCATTTTGAATTATAGTAAGAATGTTTTTTTGTATAATAAAAATATAAATGACAAAAGTATAAAAAGTAAATAAAATTACTACTACTACATATTCACTGTGTAAAGTTTGCATGTAAACCAGGTAACAATTTATTTCGGTATTTTACGTGAATTAAATGAACCAAAACAACTGTAATTATACATGCTGCGGTATAAATAAAAAGTATACACGTTTTATCACATTAAGTGGGACCCCGGGTAGGTGAAAATCAAGAAAAGATTATAAGCAATATTGATCAATTTTCTGTTTATAGATATTTTTTTTTGGATTTTTTGTGTAGCTCTTGGTTCTTTAAACACGCGACAATTTTACAACATATAACACCCATGATTATTTGGTTACTAGAAAGGTAAAACAAAAAAAAATTGTTTAGGTCCTATCCATAAACCATTACCCGTATAGTTTCAGTGATGATGTGTTATGCGTCAACTCACAACTCAAAATCACAGACAGTAAATAGAATAAGTCCATTGCAACTAGACAAAAATGGGGGTGGGGGAGGGCTGCGGGGGGGGGGGGGGGGGGGGGGGGGCAGGATGGGGGGGGTGGGAGGGGGGGGGGGGGGGGGGGGGATGGTTAATCACTCAATGTAGAACCAAGTATCCCCAAGCCTATTAAGGAGTTTGTATAAAGGACCTGTTGTTTCAAGGAGCTTATATCAAGGAATGCCGACATCCTACATGAACTAACCGGAAAGGTAGCCTTTCATTAATCATTTAGGGCCTTTAACCCTAGGCAAACTATTAAAAAGTTAGATGTGGTATAATATATTCTTTTATGTGTATACTGAATGTTTGTTTATGTAAAACATTTAACCTTAGTATAGAAGTAATAACAAGACAATATAATAAATATTTTATAGTAAATTTTGTTGCAAAGCATGTAAAAAATATTGTTTTGGAAATAAAATTATGATTCAATTCAATTCAATTAATTCAATTCCAAATTCAAAAGTTCAAGGGCATACTCGAAAAAAATACCGTAATGAACAGCGCCAACCTCACGTCATTTGTGTCTCACACAGAACTCCTCCCTAAGGACTCCCTAAAACCACCCGGTGTTTGGTGGTTTGAGTTTGAAAACTCTTACACTTTATGGGTTTATGAATCGCTGTTGCTCGAACTCAACCTATATTGCTTTGAAACTCTCAACACTGGACTATAGATAAACCAAGTGTCAAGTTGCATTATAGCAAATGTGTGGAATCAGTGGTGGGGGGAAAATACAGTAGGCAGCCAATGAAACCTGAGCCGATACAGAGTGTAGAGCTATTATGATTCAGGCTTCGCGGTCGAGCAGACAATCTGAAACTAGTAAAAAAAACAAGGCAAGCAAGACATAAGAAAAGATTCGGAGTTAAAAGAAAGCTGGAAGACCAAAGAAGAAGACACCCAGATGGACCCCAAGTTTATGGAGCCGGTCCTCTTTCAAATCAATAAAGTGTAAGATAAGTGATTAATCCATGTGTTTATTTAAAAGTTAGGACGAAGGTGATAGGGTTGGAGAAGTAATGCCTAGGCCTTTTAAATTTGTGCGATTTCTTCGAAAAAACACTATTATTTGAAACTATGAGTAGGGCACACTTTTTCCTCATGGAAAGTTAACTGACAGCTAAAAAACAAAAATAAATGAGAATTTTATTATTACCACATGTTATTCATGGCATATTGAACTACAACTTTAAAGGCAAAGCAGGATTTTATTTTTTTCAGCTTTTACTTTTTCAAGTTTATACATTTTTTTTTTTTCTTCTTTGAAAAAAAACGGTCACAAAAAAAGGCAAAACGCTGCATTGGAATAAAGAAACGAACATCATTAATAACTTAATTGAAAAATAAATAACAATTAAAAAAATTATGGATGGCCTGTAAAGTGTCGGTTTTATTTAACGGGCGACAGATTTTTTCGTGACAACGATCTTCTTTTTTTATCCTCGGTAGCAATATTTATTTGTATAATGAATATTAATTAAATTGCACAAATAAGGAACAAGGAATTGAATGAAAAATAAGTGATATGAATTAAAATAAGAATTTGTCAAGCACAAAAGTTTAACTATAGAAATATATATTTTGTTTACTAAAACATGTGTACAGTAACTTATGAAAATAATTAAAAGATTTGTTATTGTAAAATGGTAAAGTTTGAATAAAACATTTTACAAAAACTAAAATTGGAATTTGAAAATTCTTTGCTAAACACAGTTAAAAGTTCTAACTTCAGCGCGTGGTGATTGTGTTTGGGATCGGTTTGGTTTCGTTTGTGTTGGGGTCCGCACTGTTCATGATGACAGGTTAGCAGGTTATAATTTGTTATTTTTAACATGTTTGACTAGCAATACGCGCTGTTTTCTCTCTCAATCGACTGAATTAACATAATTATATTTGAGCGAGAGTGGATTTAAAACTAATAAATTTACTGAACACTATACAACATTTGTTCAAAAGTAATGACATAACCTATAAACTCATTTTCTCAACTTTTGTGTCAATCTAACAATTAATCAATCAATCATAGTTTGACGATAATGAAATATCATGGTACAATAATATACCTTTAAATTGTATTGTATTTGTTTGTAAATGTACGAATCTAGAGCATCTCTCACATTTTCATTCACGAATAAACATAGTTAACTGCTTTATCCCGTGCGGTGGGACCCACAGTTTACTGCTTTATCCCGTGCGGATCCCCGGCGGCGTGACCCACAGGACGTGCATCGTAACGTTACCCGTTCGTTACACTTTTTTCTATGAGTGACTCCGAGCCGCAAACCTAATTTAATACGTTGTCACTTCAAAAGATAAAATCCCTGCTTTAAAGTGCGTAGTTCAATATGCATGTAAAATGTGGTATAAATCTCATGTATGTATCTTTAGTACATTCTGAGAAAAGTGTGCAGCCAAAATATGCTAATTTAACATGCGCAGCATAGGACCTACCCGGTCCCCTTAAATATCATAAACGATGAAATGCTTAAACATGTGTCTTCAAATACTGCATAAGCCTAGGCTGCAGCAAAATAATTTTATGTGCAGTATTGTTGAATGACAATAAATACAATAATTATATATAGCAAATAGTTGGAAAATAACGTGCTTGTAGTTTACAAAACCTCTCAAAATTATAACCAGAGAAAAATATATCCTCCGCGACTTAGAGAAATCTTCCTTTATATGTATAGCCTATCCTATTTGCGGTACCCTTCATCTAATAGTAGAAAGTATCAAAGAACTCAAATCCATGTCTTATCGTGAACAATTTTCTAGTTAATGCACTTATTTATATGGAACCATAATAAGTAAAAGTGTGAAGAATTATGACTATCGAATAAGACACATTACTATGGATTAAACCTACCTTTCTTTTCTGTTAGTTAATCTGTGTTATATCCACCTGAGTAAGATATCATATAACAGAAATCGAAAATAGTGTTAACCAATAGTTCCTGTATGACAATAACATATAGTATGTATGATGTACACTAGAGTGGTAACAGAGTTGGTTCGTGTTTTTAATGGACAAATTCGGTGTAGTTCTCTTCGCAGGCTTTGTAACATACGGCTGTGGTCTCTTAGAGCGAGCTAGAAAACCCACAGCGATTAAGGTGATTGAACGAATTACCCCTGGACTCACCACAGCCGAATCTATCACATTATAACCCTAAACACGCTCTACATATTTTGACTTTAAAACGTGTGACCAGCTAATTACCATTGCCTTTCTGTAAGCATTTCAAAATGGTAGCAACTATAAGTAATAATTACATAGCAACAAAATGCAACAAAATCCTGTTATCAAAATAAATGATTTTAAGCTTTAAAAAGGACTATGACTCTCTTCTTATCTTTATGTATTAAGGTGAAGACTTTAAATCAGCATATTAATGTGGACTCTTGATAGTATTAAGGTGATACTGTTAATTTCAATCTCGACCGAGTTGTTCACTATAATATTGGTAATAAAAAGGGGCAACAACTTTTTCACCCCTATTGTGGTTGAAAGACCAATTTATAGGTATTGGGGGGTAGTATTTCCTCAAGATTTTGTATAAATAATTTTCGATTGAGTATCAATTTATAAACGCACGTAATATTACGTCGTTTCTAAGACAAACAATCTCAATTTTAAACAAAATTCACCAAACAAGGAGTGAAGCAAAATTAATAGCGCTGTGTAAAATAGTTTGTCCCCTTTTGTTTGGAACAAAAAAGCGTACTCTATGTTTTTTAAATTGAGAATGCCTTAAGAAAGGTTACCCCAAGGTTATATGTTTCCAACTTATTATATTTCTAACAGTAATATATTTTTTAATGTATAAAGGTGAATTTTTGCCACCCCCTTTTCACTTTCCAGTGTGTTCTTCTGCGTCGCGACGTTACAAGTTATACTTGATCGTCGCAGTTGTTAGAGGTAGTTTTGATGAATCCGTCAAAGGCAAAAAATCTCAAAAATGAATAAGTTATAAATAAATTGTCCTCACAAATAAAATTTGTCTATAAGCAATTTCTTATGAAATTTTCCCCAAAGAAATGAAGTTAAGGCAATATTTCAAGTTGTAGGTCGTTTCTTCTCTAGATACCATGCAGTGGATAATCAGTCAGAAATTACTGTTTTCAATTATCACTTTGTCAACGGTTAGCTAATAAAGAAATAAACACTTTTAATACAATGTGAAAGCGCTGTTAAAAAACTGTATAAATTTAAATTGTAATTCTTTTATTAAAAAAAATCATAGGAAAGTATTTTCACGTACAAAATTAAAGTAATCGTTAGAGGGGCAAACTAGTCAAAATGCACATTTTACGTCTATCTTCAGGAGGACCATTGAAAACCTCAGTCCCCCAGGCGAGGAGGCCTATTCCGGAGATGTTTCAAAGGAAAGCCCCCTATAAACGTGAGGCCTTACAATAACACAGGTCAGGCTTGTGTCTAACTTTGTACTAATGAATTTCTGAATACATTAAACATCAAGGGTACCTTAACTTCCGGGGGACAAAAATTGTAATGAAGAACTATAACATAAACCATAAAGGTTTAACTGTGGATTTTTATGAATCCAAATAATTATGTAACTCTAACTACGTTCTAGAATTATTGGGAGTTAATTTAATTTAATCCCTTCTTTTTCCCCTTATACAAACAATGTTGAGCAGTACCAACCTTAGCGAAAAGATGGATTCCCACAGTAAATTTTATACGTATATTTACCAGTCGAAATATTAGATGTCGATGTGAAGTCTTACGGAAAATAAACCAATAAACCATGGGTTTTGACACCTTCGCTATGAACAGCTTTTATTATGCAGGAATATTCTACATTTTCAAATGCAAAAATGTCAAATGGGTAAAAAATACAATTTTATACGTTTTAAAATAGGGATGTTTCTAGATTAAAATTTTTAGTTATTTAAGTTTTGTATTTTTGATATTGAATACAGAAATCTTTTATTCCCGAAAATATTGATTAATTAGCCGAGTGAACGAAACTCAAATAATTAATTGAGTTCCATAAGGGCTTAAGAAAACTTACATACAGTAAGGAGAAATGTAAAAAAAAAGTTTTAGTTTTTTAATTGAAATATTTCTCAGCAGCTTGCTCTTGATATTAGTTAAAGGAAAGTAATAATCAAACTTTCAAAAAATAGAAAAAATTCAAACTTATACACGAGATTTAACGGCTAAGTTTTGGGGTGTCCAGGATATTGTATACGAGAAAATGTTCAAAATCTGATCTAAGTATTTATATTGTTTTGTTTGACCAAAATACCTACTTCCGTATCAAGAACACATATTTATGTTAGGTAACATCTAATGTTTACATTACTGATGTTAGATTACAATCGTTATGAAACGGAAAACCTTAACAAGTCCAAAATAATTTGAATTTTTTTTAGTGGTGTTTTAATTAAATAAGTCGATAGGGGGTGGTGTTTTTTGAAACGCTACAGCGTTTTTAAAAAAAAATGTTCCTCTTCGTATACGGTGCAAAAAGGAGGTAAA
>NW_025785189.1:0-21426 GCF_021130785.1 Homalodisca vitripennis | reverse complement strand
CACCCAAGAATGATTCAACGATTAGGACAGGTATTTACGTAATTGTCTCTTGGGTTGATAAATGGCTGTTACAACAACACCCACTAATAAAGATGGCCAACTGTACATCTAATGCAAGGTAGGGCCAATGGGCGCTAATGATCCTGGGTTTAGCGTACACGGCAACAGAATTTTAGCCCTCGCTTCATCACCAGTCTTCCACTCCACCCAATCCTGTAACCATCCTCATACAGTTTTTTGGATCGAGTGTAGAAGGTGAGTCCTAATATTACTCGCCGGTAGATCCTACGGTTCTACATGCTTTACTTACACAGTTTTTAAATAGAAACCAATGTACAAAACATTAAACAATTATTTATTTTAATATCACACATGCTTTAAATTAGCTTGCAAATAAAATCTGTTTAATGGTTTTATTGTAGCTTTTTTTCCAAGATAGTAAGACATGTATAGTGTGAATAAGTAAATCCTACATCCTTTTTGTTTCCAAGGATACTGGTATTTCTAGGCCCATGGGTTATCTAAGGATTTTACACCTTCCATCCAATCTATAAAAATACAAACATGATAACATTTATTGTAATTTACTGTAATTACTTTTAAATACGTAATATAAATATATATATATATATATTTTAATTATATAATTAAAAATTAAAAAGAGGTATAAAAACCCTATTATTAACTATTCTTTTAATTACAACAATCATTTTCATTAGCCAATATTGCTAATACAATTTTAAAAAATAAAGAAAGCTTTTTTATACAAAGGTTTTTGATATCTACTCGTAGAATAAAAAACCCTGGAGCGAATTATAGATTTCGCAGTATTCAAACAGGCGATTGATGGCACTACATCATTTCAACGCGCGATGTGACCTTCAAGGTCCCATACAAATAAATGTCGGACACTACGAACTGGGGCGACAAAACACGTTCGCGCGCTCAATGGTTGCTGGCCTGATTGTCAAGAGGTTAACTAAAGGTATACGACCCTACGTGCGTAATTCTACACAATGGTTACTAAGGTCTAAACAAGGAAGAATTAACCTTTAAAACCTTGTTCACTCATATACCATAATATTAACAAGAAATTCTATTTAATTGACGGTAAGTTATAAATCATATTTTATTTTAGGTTTTAATTATAAATCAAATGCGACGCTTTAAATAATCAACAGTGCATACTGATTCGCACTCTAAATTTATGTCTATTTTATATCATCACGGAAATTAAATATATATATATATATATATATGATATATATATAACCCATATGGTAATACAATCAAACCTTAAAAAATTATATTATGTAGCTTTGGGCAAGGTAAATTTTGGACTTGCGCCATTATAATATAATAAACCTCAATTATTGTTATTTTTGGACTTTATTCGAACACAAAAATTCTATAATTAATCAAAATATTTTACAAAATTAAATTACTAAATATTCAGCATAGAACATAGAAATTGAACTCATAATTTTTTAGTTATAATGTATTTAAAGGATATTAAGCATGATTTTTATTATAATATGACTTAAAGTAAAAAAAAAAAACTTTCCTTTCCAAGTTAATTTATTTAATTATTCAAGTAATGTAAATGTAGATTATGAGAAAATGGTTCTATTCAGTTAGTCACTAATTTTAATTGTAAAACCACTTAAAATATGCTTTTTCACTCTTTCCCTATCAATTATTTCAATGAAAATCTCAGTGAGACTGTCTTCAGAACTTTCAACCCCATCTGTCCACGTTCCGTTTATGAAGTCTGAATACAAATTTTCTCCAATATTTTCCCAGCAAGTTTCATGTTCAAAGAGGTTTCAACGTGACTCAACATATTCTCACTTATTTAGTATCCAGTAAGTGTTTCTCACATTCCTTTCAGAGTTTCTGCTACTCGTCAGAATAAATACTGAGTTGTCACCCATGATGTATTTTCTTACTACGTGGAAGGAGAACATTTGACACCCCCATAGCTTTTCACAACATTATATCTTACACTATATAAATAGTTATACTTTTTTTATCAAAACCCTTCACTTTAAAAACCGAACAATATTACCAATATTTATTGTGAAAAAACAAAATAATCAATTTTGCAAATCCTTTTAAAGTTATTGTTTTTAAGGCTAAAAATACATAAATACTTGTATATAAACTATATTTATACAAAATATCCTCTGTTTAGTTTTTTTATACATATTTAAATACAAACTTAATTCAGATAAGACAAAATAATTTTACGTCCTGTACAATATTGTCATCATATCTATATTCGTTTAAGTACTTCTTTGATCCCTCCCACATTATACTGTATTGTACACTATCTCCCTATTTAAAAGCTGAACATACAAATCAGTTACGGAGACTTCTCTAAATTGAATCATATAAATTAAAGATACTACATTATCAATAGTGTTTTTTTCACAAAGTAATTTCTTAATTGGAATTGATATGTTGTGTTTTAGTATTTATTTATAAGTGTTTGTGCAAAAGTTATGGTAAAACTCTAACTATTAGAAGAAATCTTCTTTGTCAAATATAAAGAAAACCTTACTTATACTGTTTGGTGGTAAATGCACTGAATCTCTCCTTTAGTACACGTCATTATAAATACTTATTAAACAGTTTATTTAATGTTATGGAATCTCGAATCACGATTCTATAAGAAGTAGTTCTAGTCTTTTTTTCTTGTTTAGGCTTCTAAAAAATATCATTAGGCTCTTTATGCACGTCCTCAACGTGCTCGAATGTTATTGGCAGAATTTGTTCACTTTGCTGACTCAACTGGGACGCTATTCTGATGTAACCGCATCTATTAGGTGGTATGGTGCATCACATATTAGAAATACAAAACTTGCAAATATGTATATATGTATGTATTTAAAATTTTCCACTTGCCATCATAGTTACGTAAAAGACTAATAAGAAATCTTTCTTTATCGTTCACATGCTTCTCCAAATTCCATACTTTTTTAATTTGTAGTTGGAATAAAAAGCGCTCTGTAATACTCTTTATTAACAACCAAAACCACTATACTTATATAACAAAATCGCTTCGTAATTAAAACATTACCTCCTGCGCGAAGTCTGGATATGAAACTATCAAGCATGATTTTTAATCATTATGCTATTATCGTGTCTGTTTTTAATAACAGTTTGTTTATTAATGAGGAGAGATAGTGCGTGGGTAAGATTAGATACGAACATTATTGGTCCCTATTATTATACTAAATATACCGATATTAAATATTATTTACATATTAATATTCCTGTAGCAATATTAAAAAGTAATATATTTTTTATAGATTGCTTTATGTGGACTTCTAATTTGTGACGCATCACTTCTATTAAATGAATACGTTTATTATTTATTAATTTCATATATAAGATTTGTTTTCCATACAGTACGTTACAAAACAATTTAATAATTCTAAATCAAATTGAATAATGTTTAATGACAGCCTACCAATTAGGTAATTAGTTTTTAGAGTTTAAGATGGAAATTAATTAATATAAAGGTTTTACACTATTACTTGGAAACGTAAGAAGACATAATATAACCTGTAAAGAGTCATTGGTAATATCACAATAATCTCTAATAATTATATCTGCCACTTTATTTGTCGGGTAACAGTTTTAAATAATTTTTAATCCAAAATGTCAATAGTCTAAATTACTGGGTTACTTTTTACATGTACGCAGTTTGCTTTTTAAATACGGCTATCCTGCAAGTTTATCGTTGCCATCATAATGACCCATATAAGATCAATCTTAATGTGTCCATTAAACTTTTATTAAACCTCATGGAGTGATATGCACCATTATCCAACTCAATCTTTCTTATATGGAAATTAAGTTTCGTGCATTACTTTGTGTTTCAGAAACATTACTGAACAGATAGAAACGCTTTTCATTTGTTAGTAAATAAACAAGCGTTAGTTTACTTTAAATTAAAGCATGAACAATTTGAAATAAATATGTAAATGATTATCGATCGATGAAAATTATTTTAAAAAAATGCATTAAACCATAAATTACTTTTTAAGCGTGGTTTCTGTATTATAAAGTTTACGAAGTTATTACAGACGAGACGACGCGGGACGTCCGCTGTAGCTTCACTGATTTATGACAAGAGTTATCGTTGGAATTGTAAAGCGGCTTAAGCCTCAAGCTGTGTTGTAAAATTAATTCAGGGCCTTATGCGTAAAACAACAATCCTATGAAATCAAATTAAGATTTCACTGAAGCCGCTTTAAAGATAAACATTTACTTGTGTAAATGTTATTCCGTTGTCCTTTATAGCATAGTTTCTTACGTTTTAAGATATTTTTAATTGGTTATATAAATTATAAAGATCCTCACGCAATTGTCGATCGGAAGAAATCGTAGCTAAATGTAATAAAACTCACAACTTATACATGGAAGAAGTTATGAAACTTGGTCTATGAAAAAAACCATTGCATTACAATAGAATTTTCGATTTTATTTCTTATACGGGCATTTATATAAAAGCAAGCCTGGAATTTACTTTATCCCCTGGTAGTCATTCATCCCCTATACGTTTTGTCTGCTTGACTTTAATTGTAGTTTAAATGGTAAAATTTTAATTTTCGAAAGTTAGCTATATTTTCTTTCTTTAAGTATGGTTTTGTATAGATTGTTATTTTACTAGGATAATTATACGAAATTTATTTATTTGGGTTAAAATATTTTAAGTCCAAGTGTGATGAATGCTTCACGATTTTAGGTAAGTTAAAGCTAGAAATAAGTCAAATTGTATCGTAAAATATCAGGTTTGTGTTTATTTCTTAATATATTCAACTGCCAATATACCACGTAATTACTTTCTTAATCAACCCTGTAATAGGAATAGTTCAAGTTTTAAAAGTGATGATGTAAACATTGTTTTGTTTCAGAGTTATAATCTGTAGGACGCATTTGTAAACCAGTTTCATTTGCATAAATATTTAATTTTTATCCCACAGCTAAAAGACTTCTTTGCATTTTTAATATATTTTTACTTTATATTTGATAATAAAATATGCAAATTTCTATAAAATACATTTTATAACACACAAAATATACTATTTATTTGAATTTTATAAGAAAATAATAAATCTTATTACTCTATCATTTTCAGAACATGAAAAATGTTCAGCTTCATAAAAGGTTGTGAATCACAGAACCAGCTGCTCTACTTTCATGAAGAAAACACTTTTAATATTTTATTTCTACAAAACATTCTACAGATAAATGTTATACTGTTTCAAACTACCTTTACCTTATAGTACACTTTATAGACAAAGGAAATAATACGCAGAAGTGTACGTTATGGCTTGTTATAAGCAAACTAGCCTATTATAAAAATCCGTAATGTTTTAGACTTAGCAGTGATGAGAGACCAGGTTTTCTTTTATAATTTTGCTCATATTAGAACTTGATAGAAATGCAACATGAATTTCTTGTAGAAGAAATGCCTACCATTGGGAAATTTTTACTTCATGTATCAATGAGTTTACTTAACAACTATTTTTATTTCAATAGTATTCATACACAGTTAATTTATCTTAATACTCGTTATCATTTCAAAAAGACGTTTATCTTCAATGCTTATTGGATTTTAAAACACGAGAAATATGTTATGACATTTTATTATAAAATAGGGTTAAATTCATACTTTGGAAATTTAGCTAATTCATTCACAGACAAACAAACGGTAGTCGTCCGATTGTTATGATGCATCTACTGTCGAGATACTTTGTCTTTGTAACAGAAGACAGACAGGTTTCCTGCGGGTGTCATTAACAAACACAGTTGTTCTAATTTCCCTATGGAAAACTTAAGTGTGACTTCATAACTCACACAATTCCAACTTTGTTTTTTTACAATTCTATTTTTGTTTAAAAAGTTTTAAAATAGTTAAAAAAGATATTTGTTGAATTATAAATACTAACCGACCGTATAAAATACATGTATATTTGTAACTTTTATAACCTATGGTTAAAAGGCTAATAGATTTCGAATATTTGCTATCGTTATATGTTATAAAATATATACCTCTAAGTTTCAAGGAATGAAATCTATCCTCTTTCTTCAGGTGAAAAAATTCTTCATACATAAACATGTAATTAAAGCAAGGAACGTGTGATACTGACTGCCACTATAAAGAAACGGTACCATTAACCGGACAGTGGCCGGTACGGACAGGGATAACATTAAACTAGTAGTCCACCACACACAGAGTTCAGAAGGACAAAGAGCATATCACAACCGTTCAATCAGTATTAGGAAAAATTACTGTTAGATATTATGCACGTAAATTAAACCATATTTAGTAATATAATAATCCACAATAAACTAAGCTTATTTTAATTCGAAACTACGGGCTAAAAGTGTAGATGAATTGCTAATGAGATTTAAAAAAATTTACGATAATTCTTATTCTATCTAATTCATCTGATACTGATTCTCAGAACAAAACAGATTTTATTATATTATAGTAAGATTCATAAATAACACTATCCCAAAATATATTTTCTAAAACAAATTCCTCTTTTCTATTCAATTGAACTGCATATCAAATGATAACTAGATTCTTTAAAAGTTTTAGGTATAAAACATGGGCATGTATAGCTTTTAGTGTTGAGAAATAACAAGAATGTTTCCATGTGGCGGAACGTAATAAATTCTTGCGACTAACATGAGAATTCTTTCATAAAATCAGCAGCCTAATAATTATACTTTTAAATCACACTTGAGGTATATGTGTTTTAAAAGTATTCTAGAAAAATAACGTACCATTGCAAAGCATTTTTATGTTTTAAAGACCTGCAAAAACTTAGGAATTATTACCTAAAACGTTGTATTTAGATAATATAGAATTATTACTTGAAATGGTAGAATTATATCATTGTAACATGTTCATAATTACTATGTTCTTACTTTTAGGAAAAGGTCACCTTCCTTGTTACTATTTACTATTTGTTACCTATGGCTCTTGTAGAAAGGATTTCACTGAGTGACAGTCCGACGTTTTAAAGAAGTATGTTTTATTTCATATTTTCATCGACATATTTTCTTTATTTGTGCATTACCTCCTTCATTATCTAATTTTTATAAGATATCACACTTGTGTAAAGAGTGATTCTATGTCAACATTAAGAAATAAACAAAACAATTAACATTTGTTTTGCGTTAGGTATATGTCTACCTATAATATTTTAAAACTGAAATAATGTATTATTTTAAATAGCCTCAAACTGTTTACTAGAAATGTATAACTTTAACGTAATTACCTTTCCAAGATAAGTGTGCATTTTTCAAATATAATTTTTTAATTTTGTTCTTGGATCTTGTGCATAACCAAGACTCGACAAGATTCGTTGTAATATATAATATATGATTGGTGATAGGTTTATCAACGAATGCATATTGAAAGATGAAGTAACTTCTATTACAATGACCGATCATGTAATTAGTTGCAAGGAACCATGAAGTATAATAACAATTGAAAACAACTGAATCGTAATCTTAAAATACTTACACTACAACCTAAAAACTTACTAATAAAACTGATTTAAAAATTAAACTTAAAGTATGTACCGTTAATTTGCTGTTGATTTGGTAAATATACCCAAGAAAATGACAGTTATAATTTTAATTAACCTATATAGAAACAAAATAATTAAACAGGTACTAATTTTTTATTTTAAAATATTTATCTTCGTTTATAAATTATGAAAATTAACAGCTAATGATTCTAATTAAGAAGTAAAGTTTGGTGATGTAACAAAAACTTAATGGTTTCCCTTATAAATACTTAAATATCGTTTTAGATTAAACTTCAAAGTTTACTGAGTTAAAAAGAGGAAGGATGGGCCGCGGGTTCTCTGATTTATGACTAAATCAGAATCTGAATTGCAAATTGGTTTAGGTCTTGGGCGGACGTTTACAACTACAATGCTTGTCCTTAGGGTAAACACGGTTACCACAAAAGTTCAAAAATACACAACTCGTAGTTTATGAATTTTATTTCCCTAAATAAAATTTAGTGCGTTACCGTAAATTTAATACAAACTCGTGTTTTTATAACCAAAAAAGGATTATTTATTCACAATAAAAGTGTTCACCAAGGTTTACGTATTTTAATACAAAAATACAATTCTTTAGATCTACCCTCAATTGCGATTTGTAATAAAAACCTGGTTGGTGATTTATTTATATATCTCCATACAATAATATATAATTTTTACTATAAAAAAAAACCAAAAGAAATATGTGTCTAAAACTAAACTTATATCTAAAACTTTTATAGTATGACCCTGTATTAACAAATAATAGTGTGAAGGCATTGGAAATCACAAAGAAGTTAGCTTATGATCACAAACTTTACAATATTTCTCCTACTGTCAATTTTGTTCATGGCCTTCTGTTTTTATAACTATAACAGTTATAAAACTAAATTTTCTGAAAACCTTTTAATGTTAATATACTATATAAGGTTGGTTTTTGTGCCGTCTGTTGTTTTGATTATATACTGATAGTGTAATAACTATAAATGAATTATTGTAACGAAATATTTTACTATCATTATTGTAACGAGATATTTACTATGAATTATTGTAACGATGGAAGTTTTACTGAATATATAGAATACACTGTTACTGACTTTCTTGCTTCAATCACACATATAAAAACTATATAAATTTTTAGCACAACTTGAATTAATTTCTTTTTACTCAAGTTAAGTCATATGGTTTTGTAAATACGTAGCTTTTCTCTCCAGCTAAAGTGCTCTGAATTACTGGCTTTTAAAGGTCACACAAATATTAAAAACGCAAAACAAAAAACAAAAACGAAGGAGAACATTCAGATCTTATGTTAAGATTGGTGGTTTTCACCCAACCACAATCATAAAAATATTGATGAATAAAAAAGTGTCCTTAGTTCTGCAAAATCTAAAAATAACCATGAGGTGATTTCAAAAACTTACAAGTTTAGGATATTACTCAATCATCCAATTACAGCATAAATTGAATAAGCCAATTGGGCTGTGTTTCTGTGTATAAATCGCACAAAAAACATAATACGGCTAACAAATATTATTTTTAACAGCGACATTTTTATTGAAAGTTTGTAGATTTACATATATACCACACAACAGCGGACTAATGACATGAAAAGATTCACGATAGGTTACGTGAAAGGGCTTTGTAACGTAATAAAAATACGTGTTGTGATGCAACATCGTATATTACACTGCTTATATTGAAAGTAAGGAACATAACATCGTTAAAATTTTTTAAATTATAGTGTGCCAAATATTCAGCTTTAACTAGTGACTTAATAGGTTTATAAAAGTAGAATTAACATACAAATTGTAAAAACTAAATGAATAGCTTTTAATTAATTAATTATATTTTCCTTCCAATTTTGTACAGCTCTAATTTAACAGGTTATATCATTGGTAAATATATATTTGTATCTATCATATTATGGATTAATTATAAAATTACACGATACGTACTTTAGCTGGTGAAAAGTGAACTCCTAAGATCATTACAATTTACACTATGCCATCTCTTCCTTATTCTGTTTGACAAAATCGTGGCACATACATTACGGGCAGAATAAAAATGAAAAGATAATCGCATACTACTATTTATTAAAAATAAGAAAGAAAGAAAAAAGATACAAAGTTTTAAAAGGAGTTAGTAATCTCAAGAGCATTATTTGTTTCATTGTTTTATAACTTATAAATATGCTATATGACTGTTAACATTTTAATAAAAGTACTCCATATTTATCCTCAGGGGTAGTCGGCTTTCGACTACACGGGAGGCCTCCCCTTTCTTCGGGGAGGCTGGCGACCCCGGGGCTACCTGAGCCTAGCTGTGAGAATCTCCTCACAGTCCTTCTAGAGCTAAGGTCTTTTTCTTCTCTCTTTTGGATCTGTAGCTCAACTTCTTTTATCTTTTCTGGGCAAATCTCGCCCACCTCTTCTTTTCTTCGACCCCACGTGGGTGTCCACTTCCTCCTTCTTTTCGACCGGCGCATACCGGGGAACCCGGGGAGTGTCCCTGAATTGTCGCAGGGACTGATGTGTGCTTTGCACTGCCGATGGTGTTTTCTCTGGTATGACGCCAGGAGCCAGCCCCTTCGGGCCCTAGTCCAGGAAGTGCGTCATGGATGCAGAGATCGGACTCTGCATTGCTACGGTCGGCCCCCGGCACGTCTGGTTTCTGGTGCTGGGAGTACGGAGGTCGGGCCCCAGGGAACTGGGGTAGAGGCTCAGTCCTCGAGGGTACACCCGTTTCCCGATTTTTCCGGGCCGCCCTTGTCGCACGATGCGCTGGTAAACATAAAGTATGGAATCGCAAAAACCCATCGACAACGATACAGGAGAGGTTGGAGAAGGAATTCCCCCCTCTCCCTTCGTGTACTGCAGACCCGTTTGCAAGAGTAGTCGTTTATTGAGGTCCCCTCCTTCGCGACCTCATAGCGAGACTCCGCCTTCGGCATCTCTGCAGGCCATGGCTTCCTGTGCCTCACAAGAGACGGGTACACCGGTTGTCTCTGATGAGTTTCAGTCTGAGGAGGACACCAGTCAGAAGTCAGGAAATATCTTTTCCCTTGGTTTCTCCCGATGGGAAGAACACGGAGTATGCGGCGGACACCATCTTCACGGAGGTAAAGAGGATGAAAGACGTTCTTCTCGACATGCGAGCAGCTACGTCGAGACAGAAGAGCCTAAGCACGGCAGTCAGGAACGGCATGATCCCTCTGGAGTCGTCTCTAGATCTGATCGATACATTTTGGCAGGTCTGGAAGATATCGATGGAGAGTACTGCAGAGAGAAAGTTACGAAAAAGAGACTCAGGCCCCATCACCATCTATGGTGGCAGCAGCCTCTACCACGGCTGGGAAAAAGAGCGGCCGGAAATCCCCTGAACATCCAAGGGAGGAAAAGCGGCAGAGAGACGCCGGAGAGCCTGCTTCTGTCAACGCGACAGAAGAGAGCGAGTTTCACCCGGTAGTCTCAAAAAAGAAACAAAGGAAAGCGAAGGCCGTAGAAAAGAGCGGGAAGAGGCAAGGACCAACCTCCACCTCCTCCCCCACAAGTAAAGAAGCCGGAGAAACTCCCGCGTTCCAGGCCTGGGAGGCAGGTGGTGATTGTCAAGCCTAAAGCTGGCAAGTCATACGCCGAGATTCTTGGTGCAATGAGGGCTAGAGTTACTCCCGAAGAGTCGGGCACCGTGGTACGCCACATAAGGAAGACTGTCACTGGAGGAGTATTACTGGAAATCGCAAAATGCGACGACAGAAGGAAACTCCAGGAGGCGATTACAGAAGGCGGTGGGCGACAGGGGCGATGTTCGACTCCATTGTTCCTAAGGCAAGGCTAGAGATCCTAGATCTGGACGCCTTGACCACCGAAGCCGACATCTCGGACGCCCTAAGCAGGGAGTTTCCTGTCCTTGGTGGCGAAATTAGGGTTACCCTCTTCAAGCCTAACCAGCAAGAACAGAGGAAGGCCGTGGTTGAGCTGCTCGAGAGTGACTCCTTGGACAGTACTCCGAAAAGGGAAGATCAAGGTCGGGTGGGTCGTCTGCCGGATTCGGAGCCGTGTGGAGGTGGACAGATGCTTCCGCTGTCTCGGCTACGGTCACACTAGGAGGAACTGTTCCGGACCGGATAGGAGCAGTAACTGTTGGAAATGCGGCAGCGCCAAACACAAGGCGGCGGTTTGCACGGAGGCTCCTTCTTGCGTCTTATGTATCGGAAACCCTGGAGCAAAGACAGATCATGTTCCAGGATCAGGTGCCTGCGGGGTTTTCAAGAAAGCCCTGGATGACAGGAAAGCCCGTGCTAGGCCACGAAAGTGATCCGGTTATATCCAGGCCAATCTGCAGAGATGTCACGCTGCGGACGCAATCCTTCAACAGCTGGCCTGTGAGACCAAAGCCCAGATAGTGATTGTCAGTGAACCTGTCCGAACCAAAACCAGCTCATCTTGGTTTTACGATGGACTCGGCACTGCGGCTGTTTGGATCGCAGACAGTCGTGGGGTTCCGCGTACTGAGTCATGGTTCCGGTGACGGTTATGCCTGGGTTAAGTTGAACAGCGTTACCATTTACAGTGTGTACCTCTCACCCAATTACTCCGCGCGAGAGTACCTGGAAAGGTTGGAAGCGCTGGAAGGCAGTCCTCCGAAACGTCCCTGGCGTGTTATAGTGGCGGGTGACTTCAACGCCCGTGCGGTCGAATGGGGTATGCCCGTGACTAACGTGAGGGGAAGACATATTTTGGAGATGGTCTCGAGACTCGATTTGGAAGTCGCGAGTAGAGGGACAAGGCCGACCTTCCGAAGCACTCTCGGTGAGTCAATACCAGATATTACGATGGTATCGGCCGATTTGCTTCCTTTAGTAGCGGAATGGCGAGTGATGGACGTCTACACTGCTAGTGACCACGAGTTCATCGCTTTCCATCTTATCCATAATCGGCTGCCGCGGCTAGCGAGTACCCGAAACACTCTTGGCTGGAATCTGGCTAAGCTGGACAGGGGAAAACTTGTCGAGCAGCTAGATCGTAGTATCGAGGCTGGTGTTCCGGGGTTTCCCGATTCCACTGAAACAGCTGAGGTTGAGGCTTATATCGACTCTTCCATGAAACTGATAGAACACGCTTGCAATTCGTCAATGCCTCGGAAACGACCTTACCGGGGCCGTCGCCAAGCCTTCTGGTGGACGGACGAAATCGGCGAGCTCAGGAGAACTGCACTAATGTGCAGACGTAGAGCGCAGCGAGCTCGAAACCGGCCTGAAGCTATAACTAGGATGGCAGAGCACAAGGCTGCTAAGAAAGCTCTGAGTGCAGCAATTCGTTTGAGCAAAGCACGATGCTGGCGTGAGCTCTGCCAGGAAGTGGACTCGGACCCTTGGGGAAGAGGATACAAACTTGTGCGAAAAAAGCTCGGAGGAATAGGGAAAAGCACGGAAATGCCTGCTGGAATGATTTCGACGATGTGGAAGCTCTCTTCCCAAGTCACCCTGTAAGGCGGGAGGACGTGAGTAGCGAGACCGGTACCAGGCGTTCCCATTTTTACGGAGCAGGAGCTTGTAGCGGCGGTGTCTACCATGCGCAACAAGAAGGCTCCTGGACCTGATGGCATTCCAGCTGAGGTTTTGAAGATTGTGGCGGCGAGTTATCCACTCTTGCTGCTGAACATGTTTAATGCATGTTTGGTAGCGGGTGTGTTCCCGTCGCGCTGGAAGGTTGCTAGGTTGGCGCTGATCAGCAAAGGCAAAGGTGATCCGAACTCCCCGACGGCATACAGGCCACTTTGTATGCTTGACACCGCGGGGAAGCTCTATGAAAGGTTGCTGAAACCCAGGTTGCAGTCGTCCCATCGAAGCCGCCGGAGATCTCTCTCCCCGGAAGCATGGCTTTCGAAAGCGACACTCAAATCAAATCAGTTCTTTATTGCTTTTAGACAATATATAACATTGTATAGCAGTCGTCATATATTCAAACAGCAAATATACTACACACTCACACACAGTCAGACTTACATTTCAATCATTCACACTAATTCACACTATCTTTTGGATCCAGATTTTAAATTTTGGTAATTTAAGATATTTTTAGATATCCCAGCGACTCATCATAAAACTCCTCTAGCGAATAAAATGCTTTTGACACCAACAGGCGTTTGAGACGAGTTTTGAATTGGTTTTGATTAGTTGCATTTTTTACACTTTCAGGGAGCTTGTTGATTAAGCCGACGCCAACCTGATGCGGTAAATGCTGAGATACCGCCAGTCTATGACTATGGACTCTAAAGTTGTCCCTGGCTCTAGTCTCATACTGATGAAAAGTCCCTGCCCCGGACTAAAGTGCACTTCGATTGACAGTACAGGATCACATGAAACATGTAGAGACAGGGCAATGTCAGCAAACCTAGCTCCCTAAAAGAGTCCCTACACGACTCTCTGTAATTTCAACTTTGCAATAATTCTAATTGCGTTTTTTTGAAGCCTGAAAACGCGTTCCATCTTGTGTTTGGCACAGCCCCCCCACAGTCTCAAGCCATACGCAAAGTGCGGATATATGAGACCGAAATATGCCGTCATTAAGACTTCAGGGGAAACAGTATTTAGCTAGGCTTCGCAAGGCAAATATGCCAGAAGTAATTCTAGCACATATATTGTTAACGTGGTCGTCCCAGGTCAGACCTTGATCAATGTACATCCCTAGGAATTTTGTGGATCCAGTTTCCTCTAAAAGGACATCGTCCACAAATACAGCAGGTTGCCTTGCAAATTCCCTTGGTCTTAGGCAGAAATTGATGACATTTGATTTTGATTGGTTCGTTTTCAAATTTCCTGTCAGTAAAATACTGAATGCATGAAGTCAGTTCCACAAATGATGTGATTTCCAAATCTTGTGTAGTTTTTTCCTTTGAAGCAAAAGAGTCGTGTCGTCGGCATACTGAATCAGATCACCATGCTGGATCACTGAGTTAAGTCTACAGACGTAAACTAAAAAAAAGAATAGGCCCAAGAATAGAACCCTGAGGGACACCGTGGGCTATTTTAATTTTGCTAGAGATGACATTCGAAATCTGCACGCATTGATCTCGATTCTTAAGATAAGAAGCAAGCCACGCGTTTGGCAGACCCCGAACGCCACATTTTTGTAACTGGTGCAACAGTGTTTCATGGATGCACACAGTCAAAATGCTTTGGATAGGTCAAGAAATATGCTGAGCACTTGTTCTCGCCTTTCCAAAGCCCATCAACAACATTGTTCAAAAGACTGTTTACAGCGTCAATTGTTGATCTTTATTTTTTCCTGAAGCCAAATTGTTCAGGATTTAGAATTTCATTGCTTTCTAGAGAGCTTTCAAGTCTTTCACAGAAAACCTTTTCAAAAATTTTGCTAAAAACTGGAAGAATTGAAATTGGACGATAATTGCTGGTTTTGCAAGGATCGTCTTTTTTAAAAATCGGTATAACTTTAGCTGTTTTTCAGTAGACATGGAAAAGTTGCAGATTCAAATGAAAAATTTATCAATTTTGTGAGTGGCCCTCAAAATGTACCTAAAGCAACGTTTGAGTAAACCAAACTGACATCCCGTTAGCGTCACACGATTTCTTTGAATTCAACCCCTGTACGACACGGGCTAACTCCTCCACACACACAGGGGCCAGAGCCATGGATGCAACCGGTTCCCTAACACCAATTTCATGATATCGAGGTTCTAAAATTGACGAATCAGTCGAGGCCACAGAAGAAAAATAATTATTAAATTCGTTGGCAACCTGCAACTGATCATCAATTACGCGTTCATTAATTTTGATTGATATAGACTCAAGGTTTTCGGTCCAAGTTTGATTTATGTGCCGATTCATTGATTATTTTTCCATGCAGTTTTAGAAAAGTTTTCACAATTTCTCAGGGCTCTATTGACGTCATGAGCTTTAGCAGCTTGAATGACTTTTCTATAGAACCTTCGATATGATCTGTAAAATGTTTTAAAATTTTCGTTTTGTGTTTGGACAAATATTGAGTGAAAAAATTTGAGTTTATCTCTGGAAATGAGAATCCCTTTAGTTAACCAGGAATTATTTTTGGGTTTGAAAATTGTTTTTGGTTTTTATAAAAGGACACGAAACGTCTAAATAATAAATGAAAAACGGTCATTGAAAGCTTGATACATGTCATTGACATTCTCAAAGCTGTTCAAAAAGCTCCAGGTTTCATTTTTTAATAAATTTTTCAAATTGGAAATGTTTTGGAAATTGAAAGCTCTTTTAATTTTAACAGATAATTTTTGAGTTTTCTATTTTACATCCATGTATCACAACCTCCTGCGCAAAGTGATCGGAGACAGCCGTATTCAAAACAGAGACCGTGACATTAGGAATGTTTGTAATGACGTTGTCGATGGCAGTACTCGTCATAGCAGTCACTCGTGTTGGGGAACGCCAACTCTGAACGCCATTACAGAGGTGATCAGTGCCGTCCAGCAGGCCGAAACAGCTTGTCACCAGGCTCGGCCGATTGTGCTGTTGGTTACACTTGACGTAAAGAACGCGTTTAACTCTGCTCGGTGGGAGGACATGCTAGAGGCGTTGCAGCGGGACTTCTGCGTGCCCGACTATCTCCTGGTCATTGTGCAGGACTACCTCAAGAACCGACGGCTATTGTATGAAACCAAAGACGGAAGGAGAACAAAAAGAGGTCACTGCCGGTGAGGCTCAAGGGTCTATTCTCGGCCCAGACCTATGGAATGTTTCATACGATGGTTTGCTTCGCCTCGAGATGCCCCACGACGTCTACCTCGTGGGTTATGCTGATGACGTGGCTGCAGTCATCACGGCGAGGACACCGGACTTGGCACAGTTACGCCTTAATCAGGTAATGATTCGGGTCAATGCCTGGATGGCGAGCCAATGGACTTGAGCTGGCGGTCGCCAAGACCGAAATCGTAATTCTCACTCGACGGAGAATCCCCACTCTGATCTCTATGAATGTGGGGGGTGTCGAGGTGGCGGACAAGGACTGCGGCGAAGTACCTGGGTGTGTTACTCGACTGCCGTCTTCGGTATTGGGAGCACATTCAGGCGGTGTGTGACAAAAGCCTCTAAGGTGGTTATGTCTCTCGGCAGGCTGATGGCTAACGTAGGAAGCCCTAGGTCAAGTAAGAGACGCCTCCTCATGTTTACTGTAAACTCAACCCTTCTGTATGGCGCAGAGGTTTGGGCGGGTGTCATGAGGATAAGGCGATACAGTCAAAAGCTGTTATCGGTACAGAGAAGAGCGGCACTTAGGGTCGCCTGCGCCTATCGCACCGTTTCCGGTTCGGCCGTGGCGGTCGTGGCTGGGGTGATTCCTATTGACCTGCTGGCCATCGAGAGACAGACCGTCTTCCGGGAGGCTGCCGAGCGTGGTAGAGAGGATGCCTTGGCTGCTGCCGAGGGCGGAGACTCTGCAGGTTTGGCAGCGGAGGTGGACGGAAGGATCGGACGGTCGCTGGACCTTCCGTCTCATTCGAGAGCTTCAATCCTGGATAGATCGTGGCCACGGGGAGATAGATTTCTACCTGTGTCCAGTTCCTGACGGGGCACGGTTACTTTTAGGAAGTACCTCTACAGGATGGGAAAAGTCAGGTTCGCCTCGGTGTGCTTACTGCCCGGAGGAAGATGATGGATGTTTCATCACACCTTCTTCGCTTGCGGGCGCTTCACCGAGGCCAGGCCAAACGCTCGCCACCACAGTTGGTGATGTTACGGCAGAGACCATTGTGGAGATGATGCTGCAGAATGAGGACGCCTGGAATGCAGTCACCACTCATGTACATGCGATCCTTCATCAGAAGCGTGAAGACGGATGTCTGGCTGACCCCTAACTTCCGAAACAAGTAGTTTTGTCCTGGTTGGGACATAAGACACACGGACCACGGCAAGATGTCATCCGAAAGGGTTCCGGCCTGGGCTCTCCGTGGCCCGTAGGGGGGTTTAGTGGGTAGTCCGCAAAGGAGTCCCACACTCTCCGTGCGCAAATGCATTCCCCCTACGTAAAAAAAAAACTCCATATTTATTACGTTATTGGAAGATAGACATACAAATGGTAATACATTTTATAGAAAGCCTTTCACAAAGACGAATTATTACAGGAAACGGCTATTCCTCTCTGAAAAACATTTATTATATAAAGTGCACCCACATTCAGATTCTTTTGTGTGGAAATCCATCATTTCAATAGACCGTTTAGGGTAAAATGCTGCATTTGAAAGGGTGGGGTCACTTAATGCCTGTTGAGGTTGAAATTTAAATATATTATTTAAATGTCACATTATTTTTCCGTATTTCATTAACATAGTCACAACTTATATTCTTACAACGTATATTTAGAAATGTAATGATTATCATATTGAGCAAAACTTAACAACGTCAACATGTAACCACACCACCACTACACGTTATTGTTTTTCTAATGTGGGCATTTGGATAATTTGTTGCCTTTAACAATAACACTGGAATGTGCTAGCGGCGAAAATTTTTGTGCACACATTGTAAATTGAACTGCAAGACTTTGATTGGTTACTTAACTAGAGGCTTTGTTATCATAACTTCCTCATTGTTGACTCTGGACAGTAGTTAGATAATGTAAACAATTTATAATATTTTCATTACCTTTAATACTTAAAATGGTTTAATACAAAGTTGCCACACTGGTTTGGGTAAATGGTAAAAATATATACTCTATAAATATGAACATCATTCAAAAATTAACATTAAAAATCGATCTCTTGACAATATTTTACAAAATTAGACATTAGACACTAAACTGGTACTGTATGTTATTTCATCGCGTACATTCTATACGTGGTTCATCCTCTTTAAACTATGTATGTCCGTTTTATAATGTGTAAATTGTAGGGCTTTACAATATCAATATATGTTCACAGTTTTTGAGACAGTTTATTGGTTTTATTTTAGTAGCAACATGTAGGCATTTTCTTAAACTTTATAGAAGGGGGATCTACCAACATAGAAACAGAACAGGTGTATGTTTACACAAAAACAATACAGCTATTTGATAACCAGTCCTCTCCATTCCTTAAAATTGGAGAAGAGTTACAACTTGCCTCCTGGCATAAAAACGGCGTATTTGGTTTTGGTAAAATGAGATATATCAAAGACGTAATCTTTTAATACTTAGGAGCCTAGATTATCTGTCAGTTTTTATTGTTTTGAGCTCAATTTATCTATCACTCTTTTAAAGATAATCTTGTTTAAGGGGGTTCAGATGGCAGAAAAAATATTTTTAATGCATTTTTAGTTTAGTAGATATTTGTGTTCATATACATGTCACAAATATTTTAAGACCACTCCCATCTAAATCTGTGATTTAGAAAAAAGTTATTTCACATTTAGTGGACTTTTCATGCGTCTATGTTTAGTAGCTCTGCCGTGAATTGACAAGACAGGAGCAAATTCAGGAGCGTTTAGCTCTGTTGCTGACAGTAAGCCTTATGGATATGACTATGTAATTGAGAAAATGGAGTGTTGTGGACATGTACAAAAAAGAATGGGTGCTCGCCTAAAGAAACTAAAATTAAAATCAGGAAAACTTGACCTTGCCGATGGAAAAACCACTGGTGGAGGAAATCGCCTTACAGATGAACGCATCTTATCCATTCAGAAATATTACGGATTAGCTATTCAGAGCAATAATGGAAATTTAGATAAAATGAGGCAAGCAGTATAGGCTGAATATTTTAATTTGTCGTCCACATAATGAAATCCACAGCACGGGTTTCTGTGAAAAAGGCAAAGAGAGCTGGTGTAAATATCAGCGAAATATATGATCATTTGAAGAACATGCATATACCTTTACTTATTATGAAACCAGATCAAGCCTATTTTTCAGGATTTGGCAGATCCTGCCCTTTTGAAGAAATGCCTGCATGGTAAGTCCCTAAAATCCCAATGAGTCGGTCAATGCTGTAATCTGGTTCAACGACTACCCAAAACGGGGTTTGTAGTTCTACAAACCTTGGAGTTTGGTGTTTATGAAGCCATTTTAAGTTTTAACAGAGGAAATGCCACAAGGTGCCTTGTCTTGAAGGAACTAGGAATGACTGTTAGTAAAAACACAACTTCAGTAATGAGTAAACTAGACAGACTGCGAGTGCAAAAGGGGCGAGCGAGAACTTTCTAAACTCCAGAAAAAAGCCAGACAACGACGTGTATGTGCCAAAAGGGGGCTGGAAGAAGCTTTTACTGAAGAAGAGGACCCAGACCAACCATCGTATAGTGATGGATTGCACTAAACTAATGTCATAGGTCAGTAATTGAATAATTTCCTGTAGGCCAAATCTTTATTTGCGTTTTCCCGAAATCCGTGAACTTTTTACATAAATGACACGTTGTCCTCAGAAACTACAAGAGATACGACTCTAAAATGTTTACCACATCCTCTTGTAGTTATTATAAAAACTTTAACATGGGCTTTTTTAGGTTTTATGCTTTAGTTTTATTTACAGCAAAAATAATAGGGGTTTTCCTGGTTTTTATGGTAAAATTTAAAAAAAACACAAAAATGTAAAGAAAAAAGTTGAAAGGAAACCCCGGTGTTAAAATCTTTATTACATAATATATAAGTACCATAAATATTTTCACCTCTTTAACTTTAGCAGTTTTTGAGAAAAAGGGTCATCATTATTGAAAATTTAACACGGTAAAGATAGTGATATCTGAACCCTCTTAAGGCATTCTTGATTTAAATTAAAAAATCACTTCTATTTCAAGAGAAAAAAATCAACTAGTATATTTTTCTTATATCGTAAATAAGTTTTCATTTATTAAAAAATTAAATATTATTTTTAATGCATAGGTATTATATAAACGCTTTCTAATTTCGAGAAAGCTACATGGAGCTATTAGTACAATTATTAAAAATTTATTGTTTAATAAAACGTAAACTGTCCGTGTTGCTATGTAAAATCAGACTCGTTTAAAAATAGCATTGAATATTTACTAGAATTTCTGATAAAACAAAAGAAAACCATCTTGAAGCCTAACAAAACATAACGGGCTGTTTGTTGCTAGGCAATCACAAATTTTCGCATGATAAATTACAAGATGTAATATTTCTTCATGTTCAAAAATCTCAAATAAACCATTCCAGGTTTGACACAAAATGCTCTTCACTTGGACTGAAACCAAGCCCTCGATGTGGCAAAATTTAAAATGCCTGTATTTCGGCAAGTGCGAACCAATTTCCAAGTATCCGACATTAATGAGTAAAATTCAAAATGAGTTGATAGAATTTGTATCAAGCTACACAATGGCCTGCGTTATAGGAGTTCTATTGGTAGTAGTGCCAGTCTCAATCCTTTTCTTCAAGCCTCAAATAATAAGTGCCTTCCAGCGACTGAGAGAACCGCAGACTGAGGAACCCATTGAGAAAACCGAAGCCCAGCCGTTCCGTTGGTGACACTCAGACCGGATGTGGCCGTGCCGTATCAAAGCGACCTCCCGGTAGACCCACACGGAGTCGCAGTACCCTACCACACCGGAAGGTCTACCAAATCCTAGGATACCTCACGAGATGTGGTTTGGACCACCAAGGTGATTTCCAGTAACGACGAGGAAGAAGATGCAGAAATGATTTGGAGTAAATTTTATTTGGTTAAAACAACATTCCATAGGCTCACTCTTACAAGCTCAATAAACAATACTGTCCTTGTCTATGGAAGAACTTCAATTTAGTTGTGCTTTCTTCAGATAAATACTACTTTATTGCAACAATCTCTATTTTTGAGCATATACATAATAGGCCACTTGAAATGGCGTTCATAATAAGGTTTCTCTAGCAAAATTATTTACTGACCTCAAATT